>NC_137868.1:14430434-14457934 GCF_963924005.1 Protomyctophum bolini
TGTGTGTGTGTGTGTGTGTGTGTGTGTGGTGTGTGCGTGTGCGCGCATGCAACCGTGTGTGCGTTGTGCGTGTGTGTGGACACGAGTTACAGATCTGTAACTCTGAGAGTGTACAAATGGAACGGGTCAATTTGGTTTGTTTTTACAATATACATTGGGGTCCCAGAGATAGAAATCCCATTAAATGAGCCTAATTTAGGTCAAACTGGGGGCCCTTCAAATGAAAATGGTTGAGAATCACTGCTAGATCTTCTCTTATGGGGGTCCTTGGCATTTATTTATATGCCAATGGATAATGAGGATCATTTTGGGGGTCCTTGACATGAAAAAGTTTGGGAACCACTGCTTTAAGTAAAGAATGTGAGTATATTTACCACCACTGTTCTTCATCCACTGTGTGCGAGAGTGTTCCCTCCACTCCAGACGCAAACAAATAGAGGATGACATAGTCACAGTGTACGACACGTGTGTGTGTGTGTGTGTGTGTGTGTGTGTGTGTGTGTGTGTGTGTGTGTTTGTTTGTGTGTTCGTGAGTGAGTGCGTGCGTGCGTGCGTTACAGTATGTGCGCATACAGTATGTATGTGTTCAGCGGGAATTTATGACTTGAGTGTGTCACCGTTTGGCTTTCTCTCTGCTCCCAACCACACTCTAACTAACAGAGTCAGAGCTGTTAGCATGGCCTCACTAATCATTTAATGGACTGCCTCAATTTGTTTACATTGTCTCCATTTTGTACGTCAGAATGCTGTACAGTTATATTGTTATAAATAACCTAGTGGAACTTTCTGCTTTCATGTATTTCTCCCCCTTTTTCTAATTTTTTGTCTCCATCACTCGTTACGTAAATGTGCCACTCATGCCCTTACAGTGGTAATCTTAAATCTATATTTGCTTTATTTATTTATTTTGTATTTATTCTTTTGCAACACAACAATGCATTTTGTTGTACATGGCAGCCCGTGAGGGTCTGGTGGAGAGCTAGTTAGTTACTGTGATGATATTGCCAGCTAGCAGAGCAATTTATCCTGAGTAAATGAAATGGAAATGATTTGCAGGACAAGAGGGGGAGACAAACAGAGTAAACCAATTAGTGAGAGCTGAGCTTTTCTTTCATTACAGAAGCAGAGCACAGCACAGTTGGCCCTTTGAAACTTGTTAGCATGAGCACTAGATTTGTGTTTCATTTTAGTATCCGTGTTGTAGCTATACAGAGAATGAGTTATTTTTAGACCCGCTCGCAGTGGGGCTGTAACGATGGCACTACTGGTCGTTTTTGATTCATCCGTCCGTTCCAAAAAAGAGAACACTGTGGAATACCATGGAATTGATTTGATTTGCTCACATAAGAAGGAACTCATTTTGATGGGCCCATATGGCCTTTTCTCTAGTGCAACCCTTATGCCAAAAGTTCCAATTGCAAAAAATGTATTGTCCGGATTGCCAATGAAACTTGGAGGATGAATCCTATAGCCATGTGAGGAACCACACACCTCTGGAATCTAACTAGAGCTGGAGCTGAGGAAGAAATACCTGCAGTCCTACAAAAACCTGGGATTGATGATGGTCCCTTTACAGTCAAGGTGTTAGAGAAAGACCACAGTGTGGAAAAGGTGGATTGGCATGAGGCGTGCAGCGAATGGGTGAATTGTTGAGACAACTTGCCCAGCGCTGCCGGGCTTACTGTACTGACAACACTTTGCGAAGCATGTTCAAGTTCCGATACCCAGCATTGGCCGGGTTATTAGATGGCTGAAATAGGATATTTCTCTCCCTCTTCGCCTCCTCTGTCTGTCTCTCTGAGACGACGGGCCCTTGCATGCCCGTAGGCATGGATGAGTAAAAGCTCACATCCTTAGATAGAGCTTCGGATGCTGTTGTTTTGCTCTAGCTTTTTGGATTTCTCCCGACAGAGATGAAGGGTCCATATTGCAGGCAGTACTCAGCCCCGTTAAAGTCGTGTAGATAAACTGAGGGGATAAGCGCTCACTTCCAAGGTATCATGATGGCTTCTTTCTTTTGACGTTTTCAAAGTGAAAGTTCCTTCAGTTTCTCAATAGGAATTTTGGGACTCTGTTATTGACATGAAAACATAAGCCGTTTTTGTTACACAGAAGTTAACAGTGACTTGACACAGAGGCTCTAACCGCAAAACACTGTTCTAGACAGCTTGGGATATAAGTTGGTACAAGAACATTATGTGGCCTCTGACAGTACAGAGGGCTTGTCATGGAACTCTCTCTCTCTCTCTCTCTCTCTCAGTCCCCCCCTCACTTACCCCTCCTCTCTCTCTTCCTCCGTCAGACCCAACCCACGGCTACCATTTCTCCCTTTCCCATGGAATCCATTTCACATAATTAAAGACGCTCAAATGAAATGGACTCGCAGGAAACGTGGCTTTCAGCAAAGAGCAGGAATTGAGGAGAGGCAATGAGTGGAGTGGGGTTCCGTTACTCTGCTTCCTCCCTCCCTCCCCATCCCAGCGGGAGCACACCCACCGCTGTTGGGAGAGAGAGAGAGAGCGAGACAGAGAGAGAGAGAGAGAGAGCGGGGAAGGGAGGCAGAGTGGCTCTGGCCCCTGCGCGGATCAATATCATCTCCGTTATTAATATCAAAAGCGCATTACTTTGTTTTGCGTCTGGCAACGGGCCAGCAGCGGGCTCAAGGGCCTCCCACGTCCCGGCCCGACAAGCCTTTTCCTTCCTTGCTTCCTTCCTCCACCGCCACCCCACTACGTCACGCACACACGTCACCCCCCCACACCACCCCCCCAACCTTCGCCAGCCATTTACCGGGACCATAATTTACTTTGGTGAGTTTTTAGGGTATTGTTTTGTCAGGGCCAATCAGGGCTGAGTAACAAATGATCCCGGCGGAGTGGCGGTGCCCCTGCCACCCCCACGCCCCCCCCCCCCCCCCCCCCCCCCCACACACACACACACACACACACACACACACACACACACGCACACTAACCCCCTCGCCATTCCACCGCCACACTGCAAGGCCCCGCTGCATGCCCCAACCCCCGTCCACCATCCCTCTCTCTCCTCCCTCCGTTCTGTAAGTGGCACATGCGATACGTGGCCAGATTATTTTTTGTACGTTTCACGTCAATTACTCCGGTCGTCCTTGACTCCCAGGAAGAACAGTGAAAGGAAGAGAGAGAGAGAGGAGGAAGGCGGTTATGGTGGTGGTGGTGGATGGGGTGCCAGGCAGTGGTGGACATGCAGCACAGTAAAAACATTTTGAGTATCTTTACTTGAGTGTTCACTGCAACACATTTCAAAGACAAAATTGCCTATTGGATGTTTGACTCCACTACATTTCTATAGGAAGGGTATAAAGGTACATATGAATTAACCACAAGCAGAGCTGCTGATCAAGTATAGCCTACAAATTTGACTCATTAACTTTAACGTAATATTTGACCATGAGTATCTCTATACTTTGACTCAAGTACTGGAGTTGCGTGCTCTGTCCACCACTGATGAGCCGGGTGCCAGGAGGGACAAAAAGCACTATCACTCCCCCTCCCACTCCCGCGTCTCACCGGGGATGAGGTATAGCAACACAAACAAGCACCCCCGCATCCAGAATTAGACATGACGCTATCTCTAATTGGGCCATTGAATTAAAGGGGAAGGCGGTGGAGCTCGCAGCGAGAAACGAAAAAATATTGACCACTTAAAGGAAGAGAAGGGGGAATTGATTTTCACGAGGCGGCCAGCGAGCGTTTAGCTCATACCGTGCAGGCGCTGGCTCACTCTGGGAGCAACATGGGCCTGCGTGTTCACTGTTAGACGCAATGGCACAACCTCTGATGAAGAAAACAATGCGCCATCCATACACTGATTCCCAAACAGTGGCTGGGGACCGTTTTTATGTCCCATTATTTTTGGTTTCCTACATTTTGTATTTCATTATTATTATTTCGAAAACATTTTCCAAAAACTTAAAATGTTCACGAATAAATTACAAAGTGCAATGATCTATTTATGTGTCTAAAATGTACACAAATGTTATGGTATTTTTTCTTTAAAAACCAGAGAATGTGTTAATTGTGAGCTTAGCTATAACTATGGTTCCATTGATCTCAGCCGGAACAAAATGGATTGATCTTTAAAATAAACTCTTGTTGTTAAGTGGCCAGATGGGTGGGCCACAAACACAAAAGAGTTTCAAGTGGGCCCTGGTCCAGAACAGGTAGAGAGCGCTATAATATTGATTGATTGATTGACTTATTGAAAGTATTTAGACATGTACATGGGTATCTTGGTGCTGTAGCGAATCTTGTGGACCAGACCCATTGCAAGATGCTGTACTCTGTCGTTAACCCTAAGCCATTCCAGCCTGTCAAAGTGAGCAGGTGCGAGGTGGGTTGGGGAGTGAGGCCAAGTAGTAGCCTGACCAGTTTGTTTTGGGAAGTCTGGAGCCTTGCTTTAAGGGCCTTTGAGGTGCTGTAATACCAATAGGTCTTCAAGGTGTTTTTGTCGACCAGTGAGGAGATCCTATAGGAATCTTGTTCTTTGGTTGACTTTTTGATTATGAATTGGTGGCCATTTTATCACCGGAAAGATTAGGTAATTTCATCTTTTTGTGTGATAATATTGTCATAGAGGATGCATGTGTCAGTGGAGTGGGATGTTCTGAAGCCAGATTGGCTGCAATGTTCCCCAACGGTGTTGCATTTCTGCCAGCACACACGTTTGTCCATTTATATTTAATTGTCTAAATTAAAAAGGTTAATTTCCTTTCTTAGATCTTTTAAATACTTTAAACTTTACTTTCATCTAGGAATCTGTTTTCATGTGCCATACACGGTTATTAAATGCAATCATTCCAGGAACCACAGCATGTTCCACCATGACATTCAATGTGATTGACACTAGCAAAAGACTGATCGTGCAAGTTTTCTTGAAGTGTGTACAATAATGTGGAAGTTGAATGCAGGGTGACAGTCACAAATCTTTGAGCCGGCCGTCAGGAGTATTTATCCTGTGCCAGGGAGTTGTCAGCCGTGGATGCTTTATGATCTCACATGTTACAAAGCAGGAGGTCCTGCAGCATGGGACAGACGTACGTCTCATACTGCTGGAAGCAAATGTTCACAAACACGTACACCATGCAAAAGACTTGGTGTTACGTAATTTCACTCCGAGAGCGTGAAAAGGAACTACATTTCTGACACTCTCACGCAATGAGTTACATTGCGTGCATGTGATCGCCGAGCACACACACACACACACACACACACACACACACGAGCGCCGAGCACACACGCACGCACACACACAATATGTCGAAAAATGACATAGGCTACTATAGTATTTAATCGAAAAGCTAGATTATTTTTTTCTTTTGAAAATTATGAAAAACGAATGACATAATACAGGGGGCGGGCGATTTTGGGGCCGACAAAACGACATACTACTGTAAGTCGTCAAACTTTTTCATCATCAAAAACCATACTAGTATAGTATGTCGATAAACAACATAATATAGTATGTATTAATCCCCCCACTTCTAAAAGTAGCACTACAACACTAATGGGTGGACGGGCGCACGCACGCACGCACGCACGCACGCACGCACGCACGCACACACACACACACACACACACACACACACACACACACACACACACACACACACACACACACACACACACACACACACACACACACACACACACACACACACACACACACACACACACACACACACACACACACACAGTGACGGCCCTGCCCACTCTGCCTCACTGTAAGCTAAGGCTGTCCCCAAACATTCAAGGTTCGAATGTTCGCTCGTTAGGGTTGGCACTCAAATCTTAATTAATGGGTTTGAACCATTCGTTTTATTTTTTTCCTTTTTTATTAACTCGAAAATATATCTCGGCGAGAATGTTATATATGTTAAAAAGTAAGTTTCTTGTGCATTCCTGTCAGAAGTTATGTCTATCTCCTTGTTGTGCTGTCCCTCTCCAAAATCCCCTGTGCACATTAATTTGGTGATGGGCCTGCAGCCAATCAGCCAATCAGCAACCAACACACACCTACACACACACACACACACACACACCCACCAGCGGCACAATTTGAGAAAAAGGTTAGTTCTCTCTCTCTCTCTCGCTGCGCTGTTGCGTCTGTCTGTCTGTGTGTGTGTGTGTGTGTGTGTGTGTGTGTGTGTGTGTGTGTGTGTGTGTGTGTGTGTGTTGTTAATTTGTTGTATTGTGCTTTTTTCCATGGCAATGTATAGGTATGGTTTTTTCAATGCCAATAAAGCTCCTTTGAATTGAAAAAAAGTGTGGTGACTGCGTGTGATTGGCTAACGTTTAGGAGGAGCCAGGCTGCTGATTGGCTCCTGTGATGGCCTCAATTATAAAAGCTGTGTGGAAGCAGCATTCTGATCTATTCTTCCTGGTGTGTGTTTGGTCTGTGCAGCAAGAAGTTACACACCTGTAGCAAGAAGTTACACACCGTCTGGCTGTAGCAAGAAGGTAACTACATGTTAAACTCAAACCTTTAGCTTTGTTTTAAATGATTCAGTTTGGGTAACTTGATATGTGAATGAATGCCACTGAGATGTGGAGTTATGTTTTATAACCAGAGTTAAGGTAACTGTTCCAATATGGCTCATGGTGTCTTTTTGACTGGCATTCAAACTCTTCAGACAGTGGACAGGGTCCATTTGGTTCCATTTGTACACTGAGAGCTGTAAGGGTCTATTTGGTTAAACATGCTGAACACTTCATCTTCAATATAAAATTGGTATTGTCACAAACGCACAATACAATGTTGGGCTTAAACTTCATTCAAAGCTGAAGGGAAAACATACTTCAAATGTTGGGGGAAAATGTATATATTTAAAATGTAAGCTTGGGGGAGGGGATGTTAAGTTGTAAAATATGGGTTGTGGGGGCTGACGAGGCTATACAGCCACATGTGTTTCTAATGTGATGTAGGCCTACATAACACTAATGACACATCTTTTCTCTTCATGTAATTCCAGAATATGAAGAGTCACTGCACCAGTGGTGTAGGCAGCACAAAGCCCTGGACCCTGAGACGAGCCATGTCCGTGGGCCCCACAGCCCCACCAATTTAGGCTTCCGAGGACCCCCACCCTGGAGCCCATGTGAAGTGTCCCAGACCGATGCCCCCATCCCTGCACAAGACATTGAGGTAGGAACTGTACGCTATAGCTGCTGCTGGGAAGAGCTGCGCAGTGAGTACAAATCTTGTTTATTGTCCTTTGCTGTCGCTGGTGTGGTTCTGCAGGGTACTGATGGTGTTGCTCTCGTTTGCATTTGCGTTCCGGCTTCCTGCGGTTGCGTCGCGTCGGGCTGCCTGCTGTTGCACTCGTTTGCGTTGCGTCTTTTGCGTCGACTGCCACAATTTCGGCCGGTTCTGTCATTTCACCTCATTTCACCTAACTTGTGGACACTGCCTGTCTTCTGCAGAAGAACGTGATGGTTCACGGTAAGTATCTGTTTTTGTATTCTTTGCTACTGGTAGGGTAGGGCTCCTACTATTGTAGGTTTTTGCGTTGCATCGCAAACAAAGCACTTTGGCACAGGCATGGAGCTCCTGGTTTACTGGGATGGGGTTCGATTCCCTGCTGCGCCCTGCTTTACATTTAATCTGTTAAACAGGCATCCTTTTGCACAATAGAGCGTCGCAGTCCCTCCCCCTTTCAGAACGACGAGTGGCCCAGGAAATATTTCTCCATTTCATTTTCTCCATAGGCATTTCAAAACGTATTTATTTAAAGACCTTTAAATAACTCTTATCGTGAAAAATCATGACAACACACACAATATTTTGGACCAAATAATTACAAAGAAGAACAAAACGTGTTGTAACCTGCTGTTTTATCTACTTTCTAATTCTTTGTTTGGCCCGAAAAATTGTGTGTCATGATTGGTCCGAAAATTCCTGCCGAAGTCCGAGTCCTAAAATAAGGGCTAGGGTACAGCCTTACTGTAAGCTAGATGGAAGCCTCTGTGATGGCCGTCAGCCCAATTGTGCTCACCTGAGGTGGGTGTGGCTTAGGGGACTATATAGGGAGCTCTCCTGGCTGCAGCTCACTCTTCTCTCTGTCCTCCCTGCAAGCAGGACTGCCACCTGGCTCAAGGGCCTAACCACCCTTTTGTACAAGTTATGTTTTGCACCAGTTAATACAACGTGCACACAGCACTCTCCATAGATCCATACACTGCACACATTCACATTACTGGTATCCTCACATCCCACACTTTATTATTTTGTTATTCTTTATTTACTTTAATATATAAATATCATTACAAAACGTTATACTCTTGTGTGGACTCCCTGTTTTTGCCATGCATCCCCGGCCTAGTGCAACACACACACACACACACACACACACACACACACACACACACAACAAAAGACTGAAAGGTCTCAGCCTTCCAATAACATGAATATTTCAATTATGACGATGAAATATTAATTTGAACTTGTTTGTTTCCATTGGCCCTGCTCTTGACTCCCGTTATCAATTTGCTGTGCTAATCCTTTAACACCGCATCCTGTTGTCTGAACCACACTTTTTTGTTTTGTTTCTTTTTGTTTTGGCTTTCTTTGGGGGGGGGGGAGGCATGGAGGCAGTGGTTGGCGTGGTGGACAGTAACTGATTATATTTACTTAGCCTATACTTAATTGTCTCCACCAGGTTGAAGGCATGGGGAGAGAGTGTGTGTGCATCCAATATTTCATATTCCATCCTAATTTGCTAACATTGACTTTCAAAGTTTGCAGGATTGGCCAAAAAGCTTGAAATCATGAACGCAGCGTGCAATTTACGTGAAATCTTTCACAGACTTTCCTACTATAGGCTGAGGAATATATCCCACCCTTTTCACATTGGCCTATTATAGCACCATTAGGAGGCCACAACCCGACCTGCCCTGGTGGAGACCTGTGCCCCTAGGGGCACTTTATCTAGTTTGAGTATCTTTCACTCCACTATACATTTCAAAAAACAAATATTGTACTTTTGACTCCACTACATTTCTAGAAAAAAACTATATTAATAATTAAGCACTAAAGCCCTATATCAAATGCAGTGAAAATAGCAGATCTGCAAGCTCACAACACAAGCTTGATATTGATGGTACATTTCTGGTGCATGCTTACGCTTGTGTGTATGCGCATGTCTGTCTGTGTGAGTGTGCATGCACATGCCCAAGTGTGGAAGTGTACTTCAATGAGTATGTTGTTCGTACGTGTGACAAAACTGCAGAGAGTGACAGCGGCAGGGGGCCATTGTCTAGCATCTGCTGAACAGTTCCGTCTCTTGCCAACCGTTTGGCCTCTGACAGTAAGGGCTCGCAGCTTGCTTCTCGCTCCATACTGATGCAGCACTCCAGGGGGGCTTTCTGTGGGGTGGTGGGGGTGGCGGGGGTGCCATTGTACCGGGTGATAATTTATGCCCCCCCCCCCCCCACCCTCTTCCAGGGTGTCTGACATCAGGTGCTGCAAACTGCACTAGTAAACACTGAAACCGCACTTCCTCTCTCCAGGCCCAAAAATGCTTAATTCATGCTCCGTCGCACAACAGTGTCACGTGCCGGATACAGCAGATGTACAAGCTCGCCACGCGTCACGGATACTGTGCGCTGTGATCTTGTAGTTCGGCTATTTTCGTCATGTGATGCCGTCACGCGACGAAGTTAGACGAATCGAGTTGCAAAGTGAGACCGAGCGTCCGGGAAAATGAAGGAGACGTGTGTCACGAGGAAGGGAAAACAAACTGGCGAGGTTGGAGGTGAGACGGCCAGAGGCCCCGTGGTGCCACAGGGACACACAGAAAAAGGGAGGTGTTGGTGGTGGTGGGGGGGCGAGGGGTGGCGAACATCGCAGCGAACACACAACCAGAAATGAAGAGAAACTTGTTCCCTCTCGGCTTTCACCTCCAGCGTGAGGCGCCGCTGCCTTCGCCGACGTCCACTGGGGGGGAAATCCAGAAATATTCTTTGAAGCGATGAAGACATCTGCTACGGAGACAGATCCGGCGACGGTTGCTTTTTTCACAGCGAGGAATTCTCCCCAACCCCCCCCCCCCAATGAAGACGTACGTGAGCTGCAAACTGAACAATTAAATTTGACAATCCTGAAGGGGAAACAGACAGAAATACTAATACCAAATAGTTTTCTTCAAAAATACACACATGCGTGTGCGCACAGACACAACGCACAGACGCACGCACACACACACACACACACACACACACACACACACACACACACACACAACAAGTCTGCCTTTTAGCTAGCCGTTTTACCTGAGTTAATTCCAAGAGCAGGTGGTTGGTACCATGCCATGCTCCAGTGTTTGACATGATAGTAACGTGTCAATCAATGGCCTCCTCCTTCCTGAGGGGCCCTGTGCTATCGATCTCAGGCAGTGTGTGGGAACGTCTGGGGTTCGAGGGTGGGCGGGCGGGTGGGTGGATGTGTGTGTGTCGGGGGTCTCAACAAACCACATCGTTGCTGTCGGGCAAAAACCTTGTATCTCCAAGTGGACATTTCAACTTTTTTTGTTTCCTCTGCCACCGGCAAAGCCTCCTAATCCACCACAGACCGGCTGCCGGCACCTGCCGCTTGCCACCGGCACATGCCGCCACCTGCCGCTGCCGGAGAATGCACTCGCTGTCCCTCAGAAAATGGCTGCTATTCTTAAATCGAGATTGGTTAAAAATTCCAAAGTGGAACATTCCACATATACTTATCAGAAACTATTCCGTTGGGTACACGCTTGTGATGTCTAAGCACGGAGATTACAAAATCATGTAAAAAACTACGAACGAAAAACTATTACATTTAGAGCGGGCTTAAATTGCATTTGCTCACTTACGTTTCCATTTGTCTTGTCTTCCAATGAGCTACCAGGAGCAGGAGCGCACTGTCCCTGTGTTTTTATGCCCTTCCTACAATGGCTTGACTCCCCAATGCTGTCTTAATTACTAGCTTATCAGCTCAAGTGTTTTGATTTGATTTACTTCCCTTTAAATGAGTGCGGGGGGCTCTAAAATAATCTTTAAACACAACAGCACTCTCCAACGGTTCACAGGCCCAGCACTTCTCATTAACCCTCGGAAAGACAAATCATTAGGCACTCATTAAATCATATCACCTCCCATATCAATACGCCATCCCTTCTGCCAACAACACGGTGGAAGTAATAAATCCTCTTGTTCAGATGGCCCCAAATCAAACTTCCATTCGTCCTTTAACGACTCCGAGATGATGATGACAGGGACAACAAGGGAAGGGGGTCTTGCTTTCTTTTGTTTTGGTGCGGTGAAGAACCATTTGAAATCAATTCAATGGATACAAGTGTCTTTTATAGATGACATGAAAGTCATTTTTATTATTATGTGTATTACAATACCTGTTCCCTCCTCTGTCTATAGGCTCTCTCTCCCATATGCTTTCTGTCTCTCTCCATGCCAGTTGAGTTGAGAGAATAAAAGCACAAGGCAGTGATATTAAAAGGCAAGTGTCTCAAGTCTAAGAAGTGGTTTGAATAGATATCAAAAGCCAATTCCTGTGGCGGCGTCATTAATTCATGCTTTAATTGAGACCTCTTCAACATTCACCTTGCGGTAGAAAAGCCTATATTTGATTGTTCCTTGAAATCAAGGACCTGCTCTATCCCCTTCAAGGTGTCACTTTCATGGCCGAGAACCTTTGATTGTGCACAGAGCCTTGACAAACAATCAGTTTCAGACACAGGGTGTACAGAGTCAGCGTATCATCTCTGTCATTCAATCTGCCAAGCGTCACAAAGTGTTGTTTGAATGCGTAATTAGCATAATATGGATGCTCTAATCACTATTCCGGTGCGTTAGCCTCACTGTCTTCTCGCACGCCGAGCGCCTTATCTCTCACTAACAAAGAGAAAGAGCCAAGAAGCAAGCGAGGTCATCCACATTGTTATGCAGTGGCCAGCATGCACCCTCTTCTCTTTTTTACTTTTATCTCTCCGTGACTCTCTTACTTTCTTTTCTTCCTCTTTTTTTTCTCCTCTCCTTATTTCTCTTTCTACTTCTTCCACTACTGCCTCTGCACAACCACCCCTTCACCCCCACTCCTCTGCTCTCTTTCTCTGTTTGGAGGTTGGGTTGTGGGGCGTACGTGTTGGCTGTGTGTGTACAGTGTGTGTGTGTGTGTGTGTGTGTGTGTGTGTGTGTGTGTGTGTGTGGGGGGGGGGGGGGGGTGTAGTATGTATGCTGGTGCCCAGGTGGAGGGGAGCGGGGGGGAGAAATCAATAGCGCGGCTGTTTGAAGTTTTCTGAAAGACTTCCCAGGGAAGACGCTCTTGTCAGGGTGATAGATAAAGCCGGTGCCTCAGTCGGCCCCCGGCAAGAGGCGGCCAGAGGAGGGAGGAGGAGGAGGAGGAGTGGAGCGGGAGAGAAGAGCGCCTCACCTTTTTAAGTGGGGGCCCTAATAATAAAACAGCATGAATAAAACATCCCGCGCTGAACCCAGCACTGCATTAGCGCCGCCGTACCGTTATAAATGATACCGGTGGCCCAGGCACCATTTGGGTAAAAGCCCACAGCACCGCTTTAGAAGACGGGGGCCGAGCACAGGGAGGCGAGAGGGATGGAGATGGATTGATACGTTGTGTTCCGCACTTATTTATTTATATGTTATTGGGCACCAGGAAGAATGAGCGGGGAATGAGTAAGGGTGCATTGCTGGGGTGAGTTATCGTTCATTCGGTGCTGCTCACGGAGAGCTGGTGTGACCAGCAACGCCAGGTAATTATATATCTATGTGTGCAATTCTGTGAGATTTGTCCCTGGTGACCTTAAAGACAGAACAATCTCATACTTTAGGTTGGTGCTCTGTTTTTAAGACACGCTATGTTATCGACGGCATTGAAATGGCACGGCAGAAATCACACGAGATGTTTATATTTCAGCCGCATCTTCTCTCT
Source organism: Protomyctophum bolini (assembly GCF_963924005.1). Classification (NCBI taxonomy): domain Eukaryota; kingdom Metazoa; phylum Chordata; class Actinopteri; order Myctophiformes; family Myctophidae; genus Protomyctophum; species Protomyctophum bolini. Next base: position 14,443,407 of record NC_137868.1, read on the forward strand.
TAATCCTGTTTCATCTCTCAAGTGCTGTGTGTTGATATACAGCAGCTGCTCATGAACTTTATTTTAACTTTAACTTCTTCCCTGCACTTTCTGGCCCAGACACCAACAAGTGTATCTACTATCTAGGTCTGCTTTCACATTAGCATCTGTGGGCTCGACAGGCACCGTTATCAATTGGAGTCGCTCATGTTCTGTATCTGTACAAACGCACATAACTTTGAAGACCGAGAACCCTTGCCTGTTTGAATGAGTAACTAGATATCTATATTTACAGAGCTGTCCATGTGATACATGCTGCTGAATGTAAGTCTCACAGGAATGTCAAGAATTGAACCAGGGTAAAATCAGTCTCCATCAACTTGGACGCTGACTTACAGCGAATCCCAGTGACCAGGACAAAAAGCCAAGAATGACAATGTTTTATGATTGTCCACACTTTTCTTGTACTCTGTTTATAATGTCTTCAACTGTATGTGGAATTGCCTGCTTGTTTGATCAAACCCACCAGACCACATTTGTTTTTATTATTCTTTGAGACACACATGCAGGTATTTCGGGGCGATGCCCGGCTTCGTCCTACACTACAGCAACATTATGGTCAAGTATTGATGTGTCGGGAACTGCAAAAACAGCAGCAACATAAGAGATAAAAACGAGATGCCCAAATGGACTTCTTCCCCAGCCACGAAAAGGAACCGGAGAGAAGAGCAACACTTGGAAATCCAAGGGTTTGATGAGGTCAAATCAACATTGTTGACTGTATTGGCCATATGCCATATATGAAGCGTCTTATATACAATTAGCCTACACAAGAGCATAATTACTTGTTTTTGTTCTTCAACATTATAGCAATAAGCAATAACAACACTAAAAATAAATAATAAAGAATAGCAACCATAGCAAGAGAAATAGCAAGGTAAGTCATAGCACACTTTGAGGTGAAAGTGTTGTACATTGTTGTCTCCACCAGGCCGAAGGCATGGGGAGAGAGTATGTTTTGCACTTTGTTTGTGTGTGCGTGCGTCCGTCCGTCCGTCCGTCCTTCCGTCACCAGCTAATCTCCGGCACCGTTGGCCCAATCCATACCAAACTTTGCACACACACTCCCTGGAGGCCAACGACGAACCTCTGCCCCAAATATTCCTCAACAGCCTGTTATAGCACAAAACACATTTCTGTAGATAACTCGTACACATTTTTTCCATATGTACATCACACAATTTGGTATACACTATCTCCATAGTCATGTGATCAACACGGATCTGCACCATTTCCCATTTTCCATCCGGATTGGCTAAGATTGGCTTCCAAAGTTCACATGATTCGTCCGTTTCGAATAAAATGCCACAAATCACAAACACAGTGTGCAATTTCCGTGAAATTATACACGCACATGTCCACTAGGCCGAGGACGACATGTCACTAACCCTTTTTCCAAATCAGCCTCATGGTGGCAGGGCAATTCCTGTTTCTACTTATAAATGCATCGATATGTATACAACTTATGTATGCGCACTCCCTAGAGGCCATGGAAACAAAATTCCACATCTTAGTCGCACAGATTTCATCCAAATCTCACACAAATCCGTACACATGATCTCTGTAATCATGTGATCAATATGAGCATGTTGGATTTAGCAGATTCTACACTGATTGGCTAAGATTGCCTTCCAAAGTTTTCAGGAGTAACCCGTTTTGTACAAAATGCTGTGCACATGTCCTGCTCATCCAGAATTCTATCCTCAGAGATGCTATTTGTGACTTGGCTCTGCATTGTCTCAACAAAATGAAGAACATTGTTGCAAAAAACAAAAAAACATGTTTATATTACTTCTAAACATTTTGCCAAACATCACACACACTCCTATCCTCCCACTTTTTCTAGTTCCTAATTAAATTGAATTAAATTAAATCCCATGAACTTGACCAAGTCGACCCACGTCGGTCCCGCCATTGTTCTGAAGGGAATCAAACTTTTGGGAAGCATTTCACAATTAATGACAATTTACCAGCTGTTATCTCTCCATCCATGCGCAGATAAGCTAATTTGCATAGGATTCGGTTGCCGTTACCAGCTTGGAATCGTTATTACTAGTTGTCGCTCTCGTTCAGTGTGAACTTGATGGTATGTATCTTGATCGTACAGTATGTCGTAAAATTAGGACATGAGGAACGAGTTCTATTGTGAACAGAACCTGTTTGTTTAGTTTTCTTTCAAGATGTTATACTTGCTCTTCGCTGAAATATCCAGTAATGTCAAGGCAGGGGGGTCCCTTTCCACAGGGGAAAGCAAATATAATTTCCAGCAAAGCATACTTAAGGGCTGTAAAGTTCCATAGGAGCCATACGAGTCAGATTACTATAAAGTGATAACATCGGTATCGCAGTTCTCAGCATAAACAGCAGAGCAAGGCTTTGAACACCGACAGCATAAAACCTGATCGTTCTCAGCTCAGCCCTCCAGTCAGAGGGCTGTTGGAGCTTTTAGATTGACATAAATCTCCTGCCGTTGCTGCCCTGACCTCGTTGTCAGGCCCTGACCACTACAGACTGGGGATAGGTGAGTAGGATTTTTAGGATGTAGGCGAGGGGGGGGGGGAGCCACAGGGCACCTGGACCAAGGAAATACCTCAGAGCCCTGGGGTAAGCAGGGTCAAGTGGCCCTGTCACAAGGTTCAATGGCCCACTATAGCTCCCCTGGCCGGAGGTCAAACCCTTGACCTCAGCTGTGGGGGCTGGGCACTTCGGCAAGAGGCAGAGTGAGAAAGAGAAAGGTCAAACTCCCTCCTCTTCCCTTTAACCTCGTCTTCCTCTGACCAGCACAGGTGTCAGAGGGCTTCACTGTTTTTTTTAAACATATGTTTATTGATTTTCTTTACAGTACAAAGAAGTATTTTCAAAACAATTGACATATATTTCCCCCCCCCCACATCCCCATGGCAGCACAAATACAAACAAAATCTTATCAGGAAATGTTTTGACAATACATACAGAACAAAAATATATAAATAATAATGACAAACCGAAAAATAAAACGAAAATAAAACACATTACATACATCACAGTTCCCTACCCCCACCCCACAGCTAGGGCTTCACTGTTAGCCAAAGGTCAAGGGGGTCACAGTGCTACAGGGGGGGTCTGCGTCACTATACAGTCAGGCCATTATAGGCAACAACCAGAGCCACGGGACCCAAGATTGACACAGGTGCCTGAGCCTTAGGTCCTGTCACTGATCCACCTTGTACATGCTTTGTCGCATCCTCATTGCCAGGTAACAAGCCTTGAGGACTGGTCTGCATGCATCGTTCCAGTGAGGTTGAGAACATGGAGAAACGTTTTATTGGCAGCCAAATTTCGCCCCCAAATGTGATGGCGCCCTTTATGTTGACAAACAAATGGATGGTGGCTATCCTAATAAAATATTAAAGTACAATAATACGAAAGGATACGGGGGAGCATTGAGGGAAACAAACGTTCGAGGACTGTTTTGCGAACGTTTCGGAGAGAGTTGGTCGCGAGCACAGCTGGAGTATTGTGGATCCGTGGGGGCGCTCTGCGAGGAGGAATCTGACAGCCCCCCGCTGTGGCAATCACAGGCCGGGGAGCCTCCTTATTTGTTTAGCAGCCACAAAATAAATAACAACATTCATTCAACTCTGAACTAAACAGCCGCTGTCTTTCTCTGTCTCTCTTTTCTCCTGCTCAGATCTTCCTCTTTGCCTTACTACTGCCTCCACCGTCTGTTGGCTTTGTCTCTCTGCTTCCCTGACAGTTATTTCTATCTTTGTAGCACGCCGTGTCTACCTGTCTGCTTCTTCTCACACAGCCAGAGGCTAGCTGTTTCTTTCTTCCTCCGAGAATCTCTTCTCCCCTCCTCTATGTTCCTCTGCATTTCTGACTCGGTATAAACTGCTTTAGTCAGAAGAAAAACACGTATACAGTATACAGAAATTGTTTTTTCTCCCCCAATAATGATGAATAGAATACACTTTTTTGCAGATTATACAAGGATTTTTTACCAGGCTTCCACGTAAATCGTCAAACCACACGGGACTTGCTCAGAACATGAAAAACTATATTGATACGGTTACCTGTCTATTAATCTGCCCTTCTGTACCTATTTTTTGCTTCTACTGTATGTTTGCTCTTCCCTTCTTCTGACATACTGTCATCTTTCAAACGGGCATACAGTGTGTATGAGCGACGACGCCTCTCAAATGCTCCACAAACACTATTGTGTCTACTTTGAGCTTCACTACTAAGTGATAATTTCACTTTGAGCCAACAACAGTCAGAGTTTTAAATGCTTAACTCAAGCACTAAGTGGTTTTCAGAACATTGCACATCATACAAATCCCCAATCATTCATAAGCAACATTATTTCTCCCGGTTGTCCCCAATCCACTTAGTGACGCTGCATTGAAGTGGCATTTTCTGGAAGTGGCTGTGTTTTTTATAGGAGGTAATTTTGCCTGACAGCAATTATCGATAAAAATAATTGGAAAAAAATTACTGGTGGTGAATAGACACTCTAGGGGGCCGGTGATGTCAGAGGTTGACAGCTAACAAAGTCACGGCAGGAAGGTGTATTGAAAAATGACAACGTTGTACGTTGCAGTGTGAACCAGCGCACTGAGTCCTCCTGCGGTCCACTGCCACAAATGGACAGTGTGCATGAAGTCATCAGCAGCCTCCTATATCCTGCCAGAACCCCCATTGATCGGCATTTAAGCCTTCACTCCGGAGAAGCCGGTGCGCAGCGCCGTGGAAATTTATGGAGAACATTAGAGTCCCCCTGCCCGAAGACCACTGGATACATCACGGTGAAAAAGTGTGACAGTAAAGTGTTAGTGCGTTGTGTTTGACTCCAGAACGACGGGGTTATGGTCGCTGAGTTATGGACGGTTAATTGTTGCCTGCTAACTGATGATGGGTTAGGTCATCTCCTCTGTTGTTGGGCAGCTTTTGTTGTTAGATGATGTTTGCTTTGTATAGACCAACGATTCACAACATGCGTGCCGGGGGCCTACCGGTGGGCCACGAGGATATTGCATGTTGGCTCCCCAAATAATTGGCAAGACACTGAGATTTTTAGGCAAGGCAAGGCGGCTGCTTTACACAGAACATCAAGCAAAAGAAAGTTACAAAATTATACAATTATAAAATGGCATTAGGAAGCATAAAATTTAGTAAATGAATAGATACAGGAAAATACTAATTAAACAAAATGTATGTAAAAGAAATAAACACAATTTGCTTTAATAATATGGTTTGGTATGTCCATCTTTTATTCTAGCTTGTATAGCGAAACTAGCGAGACTACACTATTATTGATTTGTATTATGTGGGGAAAACCAACTGGAACACACAGGAACACGATTATTTGTTTGTTTATTTTTTTGCCTTTTTACTACACCAGGTCACAGGGCGTTTTTAAATGAATACCAGGCTTTCCTATGCGGTGGAAAGCCGGATGATGCGAGGTTAGGCTGTACCAATTAAGTGCTCAGGGAAGAGAGAGGTTTTGTTCATTATACATTTGTGTAAACGTGTGGTGCTGGTAGTAGCTGGAACATATTGTGTAGTCCAGTTTGGAGACTGCAGGCATTGGGTCAGTCTCACTGGAACTATACAGGAAACACTGACTGTAGTCCAGGAAGAAGTAGATAGATAGATAGATAGATAGATAGATAGATACAGTAGATAGATCGATAGATAGATCGATAGACAGATAGACAGATAGACAGATAGACAGACAGACAGACATAACTCTCCAAAGTCATGTTGAGTATGTCCTCAACTTCAATAAAACAGGATTTGGCTGCAAAATCTGTGAAGTGTGCTTTGAATCAAATTATTGAAATTGTCTTATGGCCATTTTGCAAAACAGTGATCCTTCCTCACAGAGTGTTCCCCCCACCCCCACTGCTGTTTATTGCAAGCTGCCGTCTATAATAGCAGTTCTGTTTGAATGAGACTTTGACAGGGGATACCGTGGCCATATAGCTCCACGTTCCAGTAATTAAGTTTACAGATGAAATATCTGAATGCAAGTGAGAGGAGAGGCCAACATGTTGTGTGCTGGAGGAGAAAATGCTGAGCAGTGTATTTCTCTATATAGTCCCCAGCATCACTGCACCTACACAGGTTTAAGACGTTTACGTTACTGGCCACTGACAGGGGGAGCAGAGCTAAAATAGCAGGGGTACAAAGGCTGGTAGGGGGCCGGGCGAGGGGGGTGGTGGTGGTGTTGGGGGTGGTCTGTGAAGATTTATGAAGTTATTGATTGGCCTGTTGGGCTATCACTAACCTTCAGCCGTCACACGAGGGGAGAGGGTTAGAAAGCTAATAAAGAATTTTCGGAGGGGGGCTTTCTTTTTCGACCTCCTCTTCCCTTTTTTGCCAACTCCACCAAATATTAATCTCCTAATTTTTAATTTTTAATCCAGACAGAGCGGGAAAATAAATGCCTCTGTCCGGCAGGCCATGGTAAATAATTAAAATTGAAAATTGATTGTTTGCGCCAGAGCCGGGATTTATGGGATAGGGGCTCCGCCGCACCCCCGGGGGACCCACTCCCACGTCTGCACACACCGGCTCTGTTCCCGTGTGCTAAGCATTTTTTCACATTATTCCCCACCTAATATGCTAAGGAGAGCGGGTAGGGGGGTATGGGGGAGAGGGTGTGTGTGTGTGGGGGGTGCTTTGTTAGATGACTCCCGGAGTATTTTATTATTTTTACGGAAATCAATGGATCGGAACACCCCCCCCACACACACACACACACACACACACTGCCCCTCGTGCACATGCCTCTAATATTTATTTCAATGTCCTGTCAATAAATATAACAAGGTTAGTTTTATATCAGTTTACCTGGGGAATTCGATTGGGGGGAAGTTATATTTGTTATGCCCGATTAAAAAAGGCAATCGATGGGGCTGAAAGTACCACAGCACAGACACCCCCCTCCCCCTCCTACATCATCCCACCCCCCCCCCCCCCCGCTCCTCCACTCTCCCCCCCTTATACCATTTCTCCTACCGACCTCCCCTTTTGGCAACAGGCAATATGTAATGTATGTTACACAGTTGTTCTGGGTCATTCTTTACCACTTGACTTCAAAATGGCCCACATCTCTAATGTACACCCCTACACCCCCAACACAAACACACGTATACATGCACACACGCACACGCACACACACACACACACACACACACACACACACACACACACACACACACACACACACACACGTACACACGTACACACACACACACACACACACACACACACACACACACACACACACACACACCTCCTGTCTGCGTTGTTACAAACGGGGGAAATGTCCTCGCCTCCCAACAGCGGTGGCCCGCCATGTCAGCCCCACCTGACTAATGCACTCTGGGAAAACAAATAATGGTCCTCTGGTTAAATTAATGAGCGAGGAAATGTGCCTCGCCTAACGTTCCTTTTCCTTTTTTTTCACAACACTGACCTGCTGTACAGCATGTATGTGGGTGTTCGCCGCCATTATAATTCACTTCATGTTGTAGCTTGTCCTCCTTGCAACCAACTCCCAGTGGTTGGAACTGATCACCTGTGGCTTTCATCTCCTAAAGACATTTATTTGTGACTTTATATGTGACCTTGTGACCTTTAAAGTGTTATTATTTTCCCCCACTACAGGTTGTGGGTTTGAATCCACCATGGTGTACGGCTTTGTTGGGCGAACACAACTGGCCCGTGTTCGGGGGAGGGAAGCCTGGTGGCATTTGTCACTGTACTCCTACGGGATGGGGTGGCACCTGTCAGAGGGGAGTGTTGGGTGGGAGGAGTAGTACGAAGGCTCTGTACGTCCTCTCAGTGGGGGCTCCTCACAGGCAGGAGTCAGCATACGACAGCAGTGACAACGTAGAAATATGTATGGGAATTAATTGGCATCATTTCTAAATTAGGGACAGAAAGGGGTACAAAATATATACTCTAAATTTCATGGGGTGTCATTGTTCCTAACGTTTCCCAACGAGACATATCAATATCCATGTGTAATCTAAAATAATGTATTATTTTGTTGAGAATGGTTTGTGCCAAAATATAGGCTAAATATCGTCTTGTATTCAGTCCTTTTCTATTTTATTTAAACAAATTTAGGTTCACAAATGCACTGTAAGGCACAGCATGTTTAAACAATACTAAACTTAAATTATGAACTATAAGGTAGCCAGGTAGGTAGAATTATCATTTGTTGATTTATCAGATATAGATCATGGTCACAAAGTCACAACTAGAATGATCATACTGCTACAGCATACTCTCAGTACCACTTTTGTTCTTCCTTTTTTTTAGTAACATAATTGAATTCTCCTGTCCTTCAGTCAAGCCACCTTACGATGTGGCTCTCTAAGCACTGCGCTGGCAGAAATTCAAATTTCTTCCCCGTTACTGTCAGTGAACACCAAGATAACCCTCCGCTCGGTTCTATCTTAATAATTAAAACACAGTGGGTATGAAGTAGCGCGTACTGCTCCTTTATTTATGAGTGAACCACACACACTGAAGTGATTGTGTTGAAACTAGGCAAGACCTTGATCTCTGACATGCAGGGTTTGGATTCACTGGGCTCTTTGAATATCAATGCCGAGACACCATCACCCCACCAGCCCCGTGCACCCGCTGCAACCCAATCCCCAATCCCCGCATACGCACGCACACACGCACGGACGCACGCACGGACGCACACACACACACACACACACACACACACACTGTATGCACAGGCATACACACACACACACACACAGGGCTAAAAGTAGGCAGATCATCAGGCCTTACATGGGGACAGGCACCTGTCACACTCATCTACTGTATGTGTATGAGCATGCTTGCCGTCACGTCAGTGCCTAAGTTCGTAAGTCTCAAGTACAATTTCATGGTACTTTTACTTTACCTGAGTATTTCTTGATACTTTATACTTCTCAGAGCTAATTCTCCACTACAATTATTTGACGGCTTTGACAGTTACTTTACAGATTTAGATTATGAATAATGAATCATGTTATTAATCCAAATCAAGGCTTAAATGGATAATGAATGATTAGATATTGCAGTCCAATAACATGATACTCTATTATGATTCTGAAATAGCCATTTTGCCCCCTAATGAGTTATTTTAATTTAGCTCATGTAAAGTATAATTTGATGCCAATACTTTTGTACTTTTACACGAGTAACATTTAGAATGGAGAACTGGAGGAACGCATTGGCCGCTCTGGGCTAGAAGTGGGATAGTCAACCCTTCCGGGTGGGCGTCGCTCCAAATGACGTGACGTAGCGCTGCACTAGGGGCGGAGAGGAGGGGCCGGGGGTGACTGACAGATCGGTGAGATCCAATCAGGGCGTGCGCAAATCTTTGCCGCGACCCGCCCCTCTAGACCAGAAACCTAACACATTAGCTGCAGGCTACTGAACCCCTAATTGCTCCCAATGTGCTGGTTGGTGCCTTGCATACATGGTTTCCGCCGCCATCAAAGTGGAATACGCTGGATGTCATGATAGCACAAGTGAAAAGCCCAATAAGAGCTTGCACTAGTTTGCCACAACAATGGCACAAACCCAGGGGAGGCTAAATAAATCTGGTTCCTTTATCCTCCGTGGTGGTTGGTTTCGGAAACAGGAAAGATACGCCACCATGCAAATGTTTTGGATACCTTGTAGCCTATCTGAGTTGCAGGTTCCTATATGCACACCGCTTAACCATTTTGACGTGCATTGAATTAAGCTTGACCATTCTCCTTACTTAGTAACCGCCGCTAACGTGGTATTGGCCAAGAACGGGCTGAGGTGGGACTTAGCGAAGGGCTAATTGACTGAGGCACAGGCTGGGAATTCTGCAGGTGAGCCTTTTGTGGCGGTTCTGGACAACCGCGTATCGAACGACTCAAGGCCGGGCACTGCACTCCTGCACTGTGGTGGTGTGGAACGCGCGTGTCAAATTTGAAGTCAGTGGGGCGAACGGTTCTCAAGTTACAGTACGTGGATTTCGGACACACACACACACACACACACACACACACACACACACACACACACACACACACACACACACACACACACACACAGATGTACAGTATAGAGATATGCTGCATTAAATGTAGAGATGTATTCTATGTTTTGGGTGCGTCTTCAGGCATTTTGCCAATGAAATGTGTCATTTTTGCTAGTGTGATTCAGTTTTGGGGGAGTGTTAACTGTTTTGCGAAAGTGACTTCTGTTTGGAGAAATGAGCAATAGAGAAAAACTGTAAATTAGCCCAGGATTTTACTTTGTGGAATACAAAATACCAAAGAGAAGTGAAATCAATTATGGTTTGACTGTGTTGTATGTGAAGAATACAGAGGAAGGAAAGGAGCCACGTGTGTGTGTGTGTGTGTGTGTGTGTGTGTGTGTGTGTGTGTGTGTGTGTGTGTGTGTGTGTGTGTGTGTGTGTGTGTGCGTGTGTGCGCGTGTGTGTGCGTGCGTCACGGTGCGTGTGTGCGTGCCTGCGTGCGTGTGTGGTTTGCAAATGTGTTTGTGTCTGTAAAGAGGGAGGGATACAGTTATGTGCAAAGATATGGAGAGAGAAAACAGGCACCTCTTCCCACAACACCTGCCCAGTGTGCCACACACACACACACAAATGCATGCATGCACACACACACACGCACGCACCCGCGTGTGCGCGCACACACACACACACACACACACACACACACACACACACACACACAGACGCCCAAACACACACACACACACACACACACACACACACACACACACACAAAGACTGTCAGACATTGCCAGAAGGCTGTGAGCTAAAAAAATAAATGTATGTATATTACATTACTGTATACGTTCAGTCTTGTGCTCAAGTAAGGCTCTGTGACACTGTTCCTATTCTACAGTTGAGAAATTTAAAATGGCAGGTTTTATTCAATTATTTTGTCCCCTTTGCTAGAAATACATAATATGTACCTTAGTTTTGTGTTGAAATTTAACTCTGATTTCATGCATTTGGGGTTAAAAATGAGCTGAGTAACATGCCTCAAATCCGTCTAAAGTCATGGATAAAAATGGACATAGATATTGATAATATACTGATATTGACGTACTAATATATTCAATATTATACAATAATAATAATAATGGCTCATAATGTAATAAAATCATAAACGCATATTGGAATAACAGATGTTTCCTTAATGTAATATTATATTACATAAATATTATTGTAATATTATTGTAATTGTCATATTATATTATAAGAACCTTACATAGCCACTCATAATGTAATAATGGTGTTGATAAAAAGGGCCATATAAAACCTCATCAGCATCGCGTGCAATGTTTTCTCTGCCTAAGCAGCAGGGGAAAAGTGCCTTGCATGTCTTATCCAACCCTGGCAGGCATCCGCAGGAATGTCTCCACATGCCTCTTCCATCGCCTCCAGCAGGGTCACTCACTCTTGGGGGTTTGCGAAAATACACCTTCCAGCGCAATGCTGAGAATGATTCTTCAATTAAATTAAGGAAAGGTGAATATGGGGATAGAAAGAATACATAAACGTGTGGATACTCAATGAACCAGTCGTGGACCAGAGCATATCCCAAATGAACCCCTATAGCTCTTCCTGTGGGTTGAAGAGGATGTTGTGCTGCAGTAGTTCTCAAACATTTTCATGTCAAGGACCCCCACATTGATACAATCTACAATGTCACAGTGCGCTGTGAGCTTTTAGATCAGCCATTTTTGAATAGCCAAAGCAGCATAAAAATTGGTTCAAGTATAAAAGATATATTTTGATCCTATTCCTACATTAACTAATTTAGTTGGGGACCAGATTTACAACTGACGTTTACAGTTGACATATTCTCTTCGACCGCCCACTCTCCCTCTGCTACTTGCGATTCCATTGTTTCAAATGCAGAAGGAGCTAAGCCTAATGCTTTCACGTGATGTTCTCACACATAATTGAAGTTTAGCCAGGTGAGATTAACTGAGCGGGTGTGGGTAGTACCAATTGGTAAAGGGTGTGACACTTACGTTTGGAGGCTAGTGTTTGCCATGCAAGTTAATGAAGAAAAAGTATAACCTTTGTGTGATTTGTGTGTGTAGAGTAAGGGATTCGTATTCTCAGTTGAGTGAAAACAAAATAATTGAGCTTAGAGTGTGAAGATAACTTCTTTAGTGTTGACACGCCACGGTATAGCTTCAGGTTTCTGCCACTGTATATAGTTCGTCTAGTTTTTGGGTGTAAACAACTGAGGAAAAACTGTAATAGGCTATAGCTAATACAAGTGTCCAACCAATATCACAGCACATCTACCCCTCCCCTGACCCCTACACTGTTAATAGGACATGTCCAAATCACTGCTGTCGCATTAGCGGCTAACCGCTAAAGCAGGCGGAATTTAAGTGTTTCTAACCGAGCGTGCCTGGTTTATTATGCCTTGTGTGAATAATAAAACACCCTCTCTCTCTCTCTCTCTCTCTCTCTCTCTCTCTCTCTCTCACTCTCTCTCTCCCCCCTGACACATCCTCTGCCGTCACAGTATTCTCCATACATGGGTGAACTTGGCAGAGCACTTTGTTTGAACACTGAGTAGATTGCCATGTATCGTGAATATTTAACTTTCTCTGGCAGGCCACCGCTAACGTTGTTACAGAGCGGGGAAGATTAGAAAGGCCCTGCTACTGATTACACAAGGATGAGCAAACGTCTGCTCTGCGCATCTCTCTCTCTCTCTCTCTCTCTCTCTCTCTCTCTCTCTCTCTCTCTCTCTCTCTCTCTCTCTCTCTCTCTCCCTCTCTCTCTCTCTCTCTGGTTATAAAGACATCGAAATGTCCTTAATTGGTGGACAAGCAAAATAGCCTATATAAAATGAATGACAGCTCAAAATGTGAACAGATGTGCATGGCAATGTACAGTAAAGCACTGGATATATGAAATGGACCACCTCCTCTGTATTTCCTAGACATGCTGTATAATGAATGTGAGAGAGAACAGTTTGGTGTTTTGAAACAATGTTCCATCTTTATACTGCAAGTCAGGGTTTGTTGCTAAATGCGAATGTAATACCTTGTTCCCTAACTTCCCTCATCGCCTCCCTCCCAGTTCCCCTACACTCTTCCTCCTTTGTTTCTAACTAGCTTCCTCTCCCTTCGTTATATACCCACCCCCACCATATTGTCATTTGTCCCTCATTTCTGTTTCTACACTATATATGTTCTCTCTCCCCATCCTCCTCTCTCTCATCTTGTGCAGGAGAGGTCCCCAGGGAGGGTGTTTTCATGTAACACGCCAACAAGCAGAGGACGAGAGGCGAGGAGACTTAAGTGTCCCGCTAAACTGCGTGTTCTCTCTCTCTCTCTCTCTCTCTCTCTCTCTCTCTCTCTCACTTTTTCTCTCATGAGAAATGTCATCTCTCTCTGTCACACTCCCTCCCCTCTTTTTCTTCCTCTTTCACTCTCTCTCTCTCTCTCTCTCTCTCTCTCTCTCTGTTACACTCCCTCCCCTCTTTTCTCCCTCTTTCACTCTCTCTCTCTCTCTCTCTCTCTCTCTCTCTTTCCCCACCGTTGGTTCTATCCATCCCTGTCTCCTCTCCCTCTCTCGTTCCTCTATTACCTGCTTCATTTCCTCCTCTCTCACCCAGAAGACTGTTGGCTCGGCACATTCTTGGAGTCACACTCTAAACGGGTGCCTTTTTTTTACAGTTTTTTTCTTTTTTTGCTATTTTATTTTGGACTTGTCAGTAAAGCATAAACCTCTCTCTCTTTCTCTCTCACACACACTTTTTCTCTCATGAGAAGTGGAGGTTCAGTCTCTCACTTGAAGACACTTTGACAGGACAGAACTACAGTAACTTGAAGACACTTTGACAGGACAGAGATACAGCAATTAACATCAAGTCATGGCCACAGCAGCTTGTATTATACATTGTGCATTACTGTAAGTAAAGCTAATGGACATAATCCAGACAGTAAAGATCTAGAGTATTCTTTTAAAATATGGCACAATAAATGACCCCGTTGACAAACCGAAATACTCAGTGTGTAGTTTTCAGACTCCAAAGGTACAGTTACTACAGTACAGCACATACATTTGACCATAAATGCACCATACGTATGTCTGTGTACTGTGTATACGTCTGTAATCCACGTAACTTGAGAACCGTTTGCCCACCGCCTTCAAATTTGACACACGCGTTCCACACACCAGGGACAGTGCACTCAGTGCAGTGCCCGGCCTTGAGTCAGTGGGATACACCGTTGTCCAGAACCAGCACAAAAGCCTCTGCCCAGGCTCTGCAGGGCCCAAATCCAGATCACACCTGATCACTCCTAGATCTCCATATATAGCCAGAACCAGCACAAAAGCCTCTGCCCAGACTCCCGACAGGGCCCAAATCCAGATCACCCCTAGATCTCCATATATGGAGCTGGCCTGTTCTGACATCACAATGGTGTTCTGACATCACAAT
>NC_137868.1:14462934-14490434 GCF_963924005.1 Protomyctophum bolini
GTCCCCTTGAAATGAGGGGTCGCATAATGAAGTGTGGGTCATGACTGAAAGAATACGATTGCGGATACAAGCGAACAAAAAGTGTTTTCTCCAACGGGTGGCCAGCCTCTGTCTTAGAGAGAGGGTGAGAGGTTCAGTCACACGTGAGAGACTTAGAGCTGAATCGCTGCTCCTTGACTTGGAAAGGAGCCAGCCCGGGCAGTAGTACGGACGCCTCCCGAGTGTCTCCCTAGGGAGGTCCTCGCTGCATATCCCACTGGGAGGAGACCCCGTGAAGGACCAGATGGGGGGATGATATCTATCATACAGTCTCTCCACACTGGTCTGGGAACGCCCCAGGAGGAAGTTGCTAATGTTGCTCTGGAAAAGGATACTGGAAATCTCTATTGGAACTGTTACCCCTGCGACCTGATTCCAGATAAGCGGTTGAAGATGTGTTAATATTCTATGCTAGGCCAAATTATGGACAGATACTTACATGCATGAATGTGCATGCACATACTCTCTCACTCGCACGCACGCACGCACACACGCACAGACACACAGGCCAGGGGATTACAGTACAGTACAGTACAGTACAGTACAGTACAGTACAGTACAGTACAGTACAGTACAGTACAGTACAGTACAGTATAGTATAGGCAGGTCTTGTTTTTTTACTAATAAAGTGTTCAAACAATCAAAACAAATTATATATAATTGACTGTTGACTCCATTGAAGGGAGCAACTACTAGCTGTGGGGTGTGTGGGGAACATGCCAACAGTGGGAGGGTTTTGTTTAGAGAACTCTTGACTTTGATTATATTATGCCGGGAATCATTTATAGAGTAGTATGTGACACTAAAATGTGTGTTACTTATGACTTATGAATGATTTGTGATGTCTCTGGACATTGATGCACTGGTTTGATTGTGGAATCAATCCGGGGTTGGTTTGGTCTAAATGGGAGGGGCCTAGCCTTTATAAGGAGCACCTGCCACTGCCTAGCAATCAACGTAGCATTTTTTTTTTTGTATTTTGAGAGCTGGTTCAGTGCCAATTTTGGCCTAGTACACTATACCTTCACTCAGACCAGAGTGTGATATAAAAATAAACTCTACCAGGGTGTTGAACATGCAAGTAGGCCTAAACGTCCATGAGTTATTAGTCTATCTCTGAGAGTGTATACAAAACAAACCAGAGTTACAGACCCTTGCCTTAATTGGTCCATGTGGACACCTGGTGGTCCCCGGGCTGGGAAAAGGCCACAGGTTTGGTTCCTACAACAGCTAGCCTGTGTCTCCATCTGACCCTTGCATGCACTGACTCACTCAGACCCGTTAAGCCGCCCCATGACAGCAGTGCTATTGGCCACACGCCAGAAACACTGCTGTGTGCAAGAACCAGTGGTGGTTTACTTACCGGTAAGTCATTTTTATTTAATTTTTTCATGAAATTATACTTCTGGGGGGGGAGGTTTTTGGAAAATGTTTAGAAATAATAATAATTTAAAACAAAACGCAGAAAACAACTGGGTCTGGGTGTTTGGGAACCTGTGCTTGTTTGTTGTACTGGTGAGAACATAGAGGAAACCTGTGCCATGTTTACCCTTCTCACTCATTGTGATAGAATCGAGGCGTTTGATGGCGCGCGGAGCCCCAGCGGTGTGTTTACTCCATGCTTGTCTTTCAGTCACAGGATGATTGATATAAGAGTCTCTCCCTCGTCCCCCTGAGACTCAGTGTTTGTGTACTGACAGCATCTGGCCACCAGAGGCTTAATGCTCTCTGGGTATATAATATAGCATGCATGTGTGCAGTCTGCAGTGTGCAGTCAGTACGTGTGTGTGTGTGTGTGTGTGTGTGTGTGTGTGTGTGTGTGTGTGTGTGTGTGTGTGTGTGTGTGTGTGTGTGTGTGTGAGAGAGAGAGGGAGTGTATGGGGTGGGACTAATACAGAGATGAGAAAAGAGACCTGATATGTTTGACAGACAGTTCCTTCTCCTTGTAAGAAAAAGAGGTGATGAAGTAGAGACAGAGAAAGATATAAATCCAACGGGAGAGCAAGAGACATAACATGTGTTGTGTTGTGTTGTGTTGTGTTGTGTGGCATACTCAGCCATTTTAAAAGTATGCTTACTCCACATTGTGTAAGTGTGTTGTATTCTGGGGACACATCAGGACGATTAAAAGTGTTTGTCTGTGCATTGGTTTTGGTGGAGTGTAGAGCACGCCTTAATGGGCTAGCGTTGTTTATCTGTGCTCTGCTTTTCCTGTCCCCGTGTTTGTTTTTGGGCATGTTCCCTAGAGAGAAAGGGGGGTGGGGTGGGGGGGTGGCGAGAGAGAGAGAATCTAACTTGTGTGCATTCATATTGTATACAGCACAAGCACAGCCGCAGTATCTCTGTCTCTCTCTCTCACACATGCACGCGCGCGCACACAAACTCACACGCTCACATGCGCACACACGCACGGAAGCACGCACACACACACACACACACATGTGCATACACGCACACACATGCACACACGTGTCTTCCTATAAGCCCACCTGGATTCCCGCTGCCAGCATGCCAACTAGCCAGCTAGAGACTCGGCCCGATTAATTATCTGGCTGCTAATTGAATGTAGAGGGACTCTACAGGGATGGGTCATTAAACTGATGCAGCGTATGTTTGTCTCCACTGTTTATCTACCCACAGCCCAAAGATACATCACACACACCACACACATGTAGGCAGGCGCACACACACACACACAGACACACACACACACATGTAGGCAGGCGCGCACACACACACACACACACACACACACACACACACACACACACACACACACCACACACATGTAGGCAGGCGCACACACACACCCACACACACACACACACACACACACACCACACACATGTAGGCAGGCGCACACACACGCACGCACGCACACACACACACGCACACACACACACACACACACACACACACACACACACACACACACACACACACACACACACACACACACACACACACACACACACACAGAGAGACACACACAGCCATAGATATGCATGCTGATGTAATATACACGTTTCACATGCACACACGCAGCAAAACCTTAACACTCAGGATTTTACGTTGTAGCTGTACAAACACTATAGGCTTTTCTTCATGGAAAGACCACCATTTTGATGTCACATGCTGGACACATAAAGTCCCAGATCCACATTGGACCCACTCCGTTCCCATAATGGATTGCGAGATCCACGATTCACATTTCTTCGGAATTGTGATACCACACCTTTTACTGCAAGCAGATAGTTAGAGCATAGGTTCAGCGCCATAATAATTAAAATAATAATTGGCAATAAAACTAATCTCGGGATCTCGGGCATGGCGTCGATTGCAAAGGTAAGTTTATCTCGCTCTCGGGGGCAGCGCTTAAGCTGTTAAAACAACAGATTTATCTGCAAAATTTTATCCCAGTCTGCGTTATAATAAGCCTGATTCATACTTTGCGTCGTACGACGTGCTCACTGAAAATTGCTGATCTACAAGCTATGCAAGCGATGCAACACGTTATGAACGTGTAGACCGGCTATTTTTGGGCACGGGACACCGTTGCACGGTTGAATATAAATCAGGCATTAGATCACTACCACACCAAGATTCCCTGCAGCGGCTTGGCTTTCCTCAGGGTAAAGGCTGCCAGGGTTGTCACATAATCAAAGCAGAACACGTGCCTATTGTTTTCAATTATAGGTCTACCCTTGCTGATGGAGTAATATATGCATGGCAGGTTCGTACAGCCCACTTGAGTCATCTCGGAAAAGGACAATAATGTATTGAGTCATCAAATGTATTAATTTTTCCCCGCCGTTAATTTCTAATGAGACTACTTGAAGTCCGTTCTCTCCCACTGACAAAAGGGCTGACATTAATACAAAGACAAACACTACAGCGCTTGAGGATCCGATATCTTACACACACACGCACGCGCATTAAGGCATGCACGCGCGCGCGCACCCAGACACACGCGCGCGCTCACAACACGTGCTGGGGCCTTATGAAAGCCGCATTAATAGAATGTATACAGGGTGTAATTAATGCAAAGCACTTTAGGTGTGACGAGCGGGCCCTTGGTCTCGGCATTAAGCCTACATTGTTTCAGTGCTAATGAGAGGCCTCTCAGGGGAAGAGCAGTCAATGGCAGCAGCTCCTCTCATCTTGTCTTCTTCTTCTGCGTCTTTGTCTTTATTGCCTGCTCCATGTTATTGGTGCCATGTGATCCCGGGCGCGGCGGTTTGGTAATGACATGTGGACCCGTTGGGGAGGGTAGAGCAGAACAGTGTTGACACACCCTAGAGCGGGTAGGGCGTCACGCCGTCACAGCTGTAGCAAAGGACATGAACATAATTCAGCCCAATACTCTGTTAAG
The DNA here is from genome assembly GCF_963924005.1 of Protomyctophum bolini. Lineage (NCBI taxonomy): Eukaryota > Metazoa > Chordata > Actinopteri > Myctophiformes > Myctophidae > Protomyctophum > Protomyctophum bolini. Next base: position 14,467,346 of record NC_137868.1, read on the forward strand.
AGTTCAAATGATTACCTGGATTACAAAACGTGGCTCCTGTTCCTGACAGTTTGGTGTGCCTGATGAAATGGTATTCATATGCAGCCTAACTTTACTAGTCCACGCAGTGAAAGAGAGTTCCCTCTCGTACATTCCCTTCGGCCATTATATAAATAGCATACATGGTGCTATCGACCTATTGGCGATGCATGTCAATACACCATATTAATCAGCAACCCTTTAGCTCAGTCAGCTCATTTCATCACCACATCATGTCACGATGTTGTTGGTTTGGTTACCCCACTAGCTCCCCCCCCCCCATCACCCCCCCACCCCCGGATGGTGGGTCAATAATATTCCTTTGTGTTTGTATTTTAAGGAGCCCAGGCTGCCTATTCAGGCACCACATATAGGGCCCATTGTTGGCTGGTGGAGGCCCGGCAGTTCGCTGAGCTGTCCCCCCCTCCACATGCCTGCACACACACACACACATAATGGCCATTTCACAGCTCGTCTGTGGGTAATGGAGCCTGGCTGGGTCTGGACGAGATGGATCGCCCCCAGATGGGGATGAAATGGGTGATCTGGCAGGATTGACGAGGCCTGGAGGTGTTGTGAGGAGCCCCAACTAGCAAACATGCGGGCCTGGTTCCTGTCTGAATTAGGTGGAGGTGTCGTGGACCAGGGTGATCGGCGAGTGTGTGTGTGTGTTTGGGGAGGGGGCTAGCACATTGATTTGGAGGATGGTCTGATTGTCACAGAGTTTGGGTGGATCCGAGAGAGATTAGAGTGTTGTGATGAAGTGTTAGTGCGTGCGTGCGCCTAAGGCAAAATGTGAAAATGTGTGTGTGTGTGTGTGTGTGTGTGTGTGTGTGTGTGTGTGTGTGTGTGTGTGTGTGTGTGTGTGGAGGACTATGTGTCTTAGCACGTATAGTGTGTTTTTGCATGTGTGTGTGCGTGTGGGTGTGTATATGTGTGTGTTATTGTGTGTCCCTAGCAACAAAAGAGAAGGCAGAATGAGAACATAAGATGCAAAAACAAACTGACAAGTTGCCTGGACAACTGTGTTCCTAATCACCCCACACACACACACACACACACACACACATGCACACACATGCACACACATGCACACACACACACTCTCTCTCTCTCTCTCTCTCTCTTTCCACGTACCAACTTAACACAACAGCCAAACACAACAGGCCTGTGCTGGTATTTGGAGCGCGGACCTTTCAGGCCAGCTCGGGGCTGACGTTATAAATGGCGGCTGGAGGACAACGTCAATACTCAGTGATTGGACTGAGCCTGCTGAGTCGCTAAAGGTCAGCGAGGAGCGCGTGGCTGATTGTTTTCCAGAGACAGCTCATTGAAGTTTTGTCTGATAGGGGTCATTTAGTTGGAGACGCATGCACGCCGATGGCCAAGCTATCGGCCCGTGTCATTGGTTGTTCCCTCTTGAAATAACGCTGTTCCATCCAAGAGTGTCAGGTTTCTCCGTCTAACTAAATAAGATTTGTATTAATATGTATTGATTTCATTAATGTCTATTCTCATTCTGCATGGCTGTTCAATATAAGTCATACGTGTTATACCGTTGCATCCATTTATCCCATGCTCAATTCTGAAATTGATGTCTCAGCTATTACTGTAAAAAAGCAATAAGCTGTAACATTAAAGTCCTTGATGTTTATTCCATGACGGCTCAGTCCGATGAACTTTGACTACTTTACTGTTACTGAAACCAAAATTTGAATTTTCCAATCAGTGCCAATCAATGCCAAATCACATGATCAGAAATCAGATCTGTATATACACTAAGTCTATATACTTTGTACTGATCATAATATTGATTTCATAAAGTGTTTAAACACAAGCTGAGTTCAGCAACACACAGATTGTTGCCTCTAACAGGGCGAACCTGTTCAACTGCATCCACCCCACAAAACAAAACACATCATCCATCATTTGAGCATGCGCATTAGAAACTGCACGCCACTCAGAACACGTGTGTCCGTGTTTTAATATCCGTTATCGAAGGCTTTTAGGTGTAATTACATTGGCAATGCTTCTTTTGTGGTATATCTATGTATGGCTGTCTGAAAACCGCAAGATGCAAATGCACCAGATTGTCATCCCATCCACCCCCATCGGCTGTAGAACCTGTCGGATCCACTGCGTGCATGTGTGTGTACTTTTCAGATTTATTTTTTATTGAAGGGACAGCCCCTTGAGATGCAGTGTATGTGTGTGTTGTGTGTGTGTGTGTGTGTGTGTGTGTGTGTGTGTGTGTGTGTGTGTGTGTGTGCATGCGTGCGCTCGGAGTGTTCGAGGAAGGTGCGTTCGCGACACTCGTCTCGGCACCTCTTCAAAGGCTTTGAGTGGTGCCCTTTGCACCCCCCTAAACCTCCCCCTCCCTACACCCCTCTGCCCGCTGTCCCTTCTTTTGTCTTAGCATTTCACATTTAATGGGTTCTGGCGCTGATACAGAGAGAAGGATTGCTACCTGAGACTGGAGGCTGAGGCCTGCTGACGCCTTCTCTGTGTGTGTGTGTGTGTGTGTGCATGCGTGTCTCTCTCTGTCGCTTTTTCTCTCTGTCTCTCGGCTCTCTCGACCGAGGTCCTTTCAAGAGAACCTGTGAGATCAAAGGGAGCCACTGATGCCCCCTATTGTAGGGAGATGGAGCAGTATAGTCTTTGAGATACCCTGCCCCCTTTGAGAGTGTGTGTGTGTGTACATGCACAGATGCAGTTGTACTGTGGCAGCGGCAGTTTCTCCGAAGGTAGAGCAGCATTCTGGGAACTGGAGTCTATCCCAGTTGGAGCCCCATGCAGCTCCTTCTGGCTTTGTGTCAAAGTGATTTAAAGACACTGAACCTCGATGAGCATGTCGTTGTCTCTGCCGTCATGTGAATGTGTGAATTAAACACGCTTAAGTCGGTATTAAAATGCACACCATTTATAGACATTCAGACAACTTTCACACTTTGAAATACCGGTAGTTATCCTTCCTGACTAATATATTTTGTTCTCCCTCCCTCCCTCCCTCTCTCTCTCTCTCTCTCTCTCTCTCTCTCTCTCTCTCCCTCTCTCTCTCTCCACTCCTCCCCTTGTTGTTGCCTTTAAATTAGTCCTCATCCTCAGTCGATTAATCTATCTGTGCTTTCACACCTGCCTCCTTGTTTGCTGGAGGGAATCGAACCTTGGATAATCGAACTCTGAAGTGAACATGCAATGGACTGAAAGTAACTGACAGATAAACAGGAAAGGAAACACACATTTTCTAAAATGTGAAAACCATATCATAATACTAAATTCAATGCTCAATCTGTCAATCTCCATGCATGAACAAGACAACCTAAATCCTAAAAACTATGGGGATTAGCCAGTGAGGATGAATAATCCGGTGTATCTGAAGTGCCAGAGAAATTTCTGGAGCGTGCAGACCGATCTAAATACTAGCCTGTCATTGTGCCCCCTTTTATAGACCTTTCTGTTGACTCACACATTTGCTAAGGGTTTTACTATGCCTCTCATTCATGAAATAGAGTCAGGCATGCCATCGAGGATAGTAGAAAACAAGCAACGTCCAATGAATAATATTTTAACGCCAGGTTGAGAAAACAATCGAACGTCCTTCACTTTATAGGTTCTTTAATAGCGGAACGACAAGAGGCTCTATTGGCGCCCGTCAAACAATCCGGCCGATTTTATGGCTGACTTTCAATCACCTGCCTTGTAAAGCCCAGGAACACATGTTCCCTATTGATCACCAATCAATGATCAATTAAGCAAGCCATTTGTCCAATTAGAGAGAAGGGGTCCGTCCGGACCGCGGCTTATTCAGCTGTTTGATTGGAGGGGGTGTGTGTGGTGTGTGCAGAGGGAATGTCCTGCCTTGCATAATTGAGCAGAAGCAGGTCTTTAAACACTTATCTCATCTATGTCCAGTCGCGGGGTCCGCTTGGGTCGCCATGCAGGGAAAATCCGTTACCAACAACAGGCCTGTTCAGTGCTTTTCCACAACTCCCATCCTCGCCTTGCTTCACCGTTTATTTTGCACTAGCCCATGTGGTTCTCAATGTCGGGTGAATTAAGGTTCCTTGAGGGGGTCCAAATCACCCTTGCACACATAACGCTGAGTTATGGAGGCCATTGAAATTAAATAGTTTGAGAACAAATTTATTGTGTGCCAAATTTAAGGTTGCTTGTGCTTTGGCCTGAAGGAGTCGGCCGTAGGGCTCCACAGCTGAACATACTGATTGGAGAATCAGGAATTCTGACATTCCTGAAGTGTATGATGCGGAGGAGGGGTTGAATGGCTTGAATGCAACAGGGCTCCAAACCCAACACCCCCCCCCCCCCATGTCCTCCCCCTGTAACTGTCCCAAAGGGGGCGCTCTCTCACAGGCCACCATCCTCAAACATCTCGGAAGATCCTGAACCCCATGAACCTCTACACGTCCTCCTCCGACGACCACTTAATGCTCTCCACACTTATTTTGAGAGGAGAGTCTGTTTATTTGGGTCAAATAGTCGGTTATCTCAGGGAGAGAAATAAAAGAGGGAGGGGGGTGTATCCCCGCCTCCGCCCTACTCCTGCCCCCGCACACCCCTCCCCCACATCTTCACCCTCCCCCTTCTTCACTTTTTTTTCCTTCTTTTTTCACCCATTTAACCAGTCGGCGACAATCGGAGCTGACAGAAAGATGGGAAACAATCGGGCGGGGTCACCGGAGGGGTGACCCCGGTGGGGGCAGTGCAAAAATAATAATAAAGCGCCACCCCAGCGCAAAGTCCCGCCTGGCACCCTTTGTCCCAGTCGGCCAGTGAGAAAATGGGGACACTTTAGCTCTCCTCTGTACCCCCGCAACCCCCCCCCCAACCTCTTTGTTGTTTGCCCTTCTCCCTCTCTCCCTTTCTCACTCTCTCTCTCTCTCTCTCTCTGTCCACATTTGCTCTTTTCTCACTCTTTTTGCTCTCTTTATGTTTATCGTTCGGCGGAAAAGAGGGGGCACAGAGTGATAAAGCGACTGACGGGCCACTTTGCCTGCCATTTTCTTTTCCTCCTTCCTCAAGCTTTTCTTTCCCAGAGTGTCACTGTCTATGACTGGCTGACACTCAGGCCGCTGATTGACAGTGGGGGGGCGTGGAAGCGCGCGTGTGCATGCGTGCGTGTGTCTGTCGAATGTTTGCGTGCATCTATTGCGCCGTGTATATGTCTGCTGAATGTTTGGGAGGAGGGTGGAGAGATCCGAGCGTGTACGATTTGTGTGTGCGTGTCTGTCTGGCTGCATGCTTTTGTTGGGGCTGTTGGGGGTCCATGAGAGGGTGGTCGAGGGTGGATGTCAGACAGGGAGAGTGGAGAGTATTAAGTGTGAGAGGGTGACAGGGGGGTGTGTGTGTGTGTGTGTGTGTGTGTGTGTGTGTGGGGGGGGGTCTCTGTCTCTCTCCTGTGACAGTTAGGAGGTTTCACACTTAGCTGCCCTTCTTCGTTTGGCTGTCTGTCTGTCACGGCCGGGTTCCCACGTGAAAGTGCGCTCTCACGGACGCGCGTCCGTCCGACCGACCGTTGGGCATGGCAGCGATGACAAGCGTGCAGGGAGTCAGCCGAGACGCAGACAGACAAGACAGAGACGTGAGACTAACAGCTGTGGCCAGACCTATGAGTGAGGATGAGGACACCAGCGTGGAGGACTGGACTTTCCTCAGAACACCTCCCCTGGTTCCCAGGCTATAGACGCCCGCTCAGTGACCTCATAGGACTTGTTTACGTCGACTAATTAATTACACATGTTTTGTGTTTGGGGGTCCTCCGGGGGGGAGGGGTGTGTGTTGATTATCTGTGGGTGCTGCAGAATGTCATAATAATCAGAGACCATGGATTTTATTTAATTTTCATATTATGTATACGCGTTATAGTTGTGTACTTTGTAGATTTTTGTCTTGGAATATACAGTATATTATATATATATACAGTAAGTAATAAAAGGGCAGTTTCATGCCAAACGTTGCTTGAAAAAGACATTTTGACTATGCCGTTTTTTACCATGGTCAATCAGTCACTATATGACACATCCTGCATAGGATAGAATGTTTTTAAACTTCCCTAAATTCCACAGGTTACCACCGTGTCATCCTGGTATTGTTATGTAGTGACAATTTGTCCAATAATGCTAATCGTATGCGTAATAGTAATGTACTGGAAAATGTCAAAGTTGGTTCACTTCATCCTCTATACAAACATCAGACAAATACACAGTTCGCATAATTAGAGGTCACGGACTGGCAATTAAAGCAGTATCCCCTTCCTCACTGTGGAGCTCATCGGAAAATGTATGATAATTTAATAATTTTGCGACTGGTGTCATATATGGATGATTGATTAGAGAGAGAGAGAGTGAGTGAAGGGGAGGGGAGGGTGGGGGGGGGAGAGCAGGAGGGAAGGGGGCGAGGGCGGGGTCGACGGGGTGAATTAGTGACGGAACGACAGCGCGACGGGAGGGAGAAGGAGAGAGAAGAAAGGAGAGGAGAGAAGAGAGGGGAGGAGGTGGGCACATTCCTCTGTGATTCAGCACGCCAGGCCGGTGTGAGGGCAGAGAGGGAGAGAGAGAGAGAGAGAGAGAGAGAGAGAGAGTGTGTGTGTGTGTGTGTGTGTGTGTGTGTGTGTGTGTGTGTGTGTGTGTGTGTGTGTGTGTGTGTGTGTGTGTGTGTGTGTGTGTGTGTGTGTGTGTGTGTGTGTGTGTGTGTGTGTGTGTGTGTGTGTTTGTGGAGCAGGGACGGACAGAGGGAGGCAGGGAGGGATGTGGTGTAAAGTAACTATTAAGTACATATACTTAAGTACCATTATGAGGTATTTGTACTTTACTCGAGTATTTGCAATTTCCTTCTACTCCATACATCTTAGAGGTATAGATATTGTACTTTTACACCAATACAATTATTTGACAGCTTTAGTTACTAGATTTGGATTATTATTAACATATACATTTAACCACTTCAGCCCTACATACACTTTGGCCATTTGAGAAACAGCCAAGCTCACAATGCCGCTGCGTTGCAATTTGACGCATTGTGAGCTTGTGTCTGCTATTTTCAAAAGATTATTATACATTTGAAAACTTTAAATGGGACATTCTGCACAATGAGTACTATAGTCTACTTTAAATTTTGGTACTTTGAGTACATTTTGATGCCAATACTTTTGTACTTTTACTGAATTAGCCTACATTTAGAATTCCAGACTTTTACTCGTATAGCATTGATACTTTTACTCGAGTTAAACATGTGAGCACTTTTTACACCACTGATGGTGAAGATGGAGTTGAGAGGAGGAGGAGGAGTGTGTGTGTGTGTGTGTGTGTGTGTGTGTGTGTGTGTGTGTGTGTGGGGGGGGGGGGGGGGGGGCTTCCCTCTAGTGAACGGGGCGACAGGGACAGATGGCGTCCCTCGGAGGACTGAGTGAGTCCCAGTTTTCACCTGCGGCCCCATGGGAAAAATCCGCCTTCCTCGCACATGCAGCCATCCAAGAGGCCCTGGAATGCTCATGCGCCACCACAGCAAGATGAAGGATGGAGGGAAGGAGGGGGCGTGTGTGTGTGTGTGTGTGTGTGTGTGTGTGTGTGTGTGTGTGTGTGGATGGAGACGTGAGGGTATCGGTGAGAGAGAGAGGGGGAGACAGAGGAGAAGCGGGTCAAGGGAAATGGTGAGGTAGGACTGTGTGAAATAACTTTAAAAATAAAGGAGGGAGAAAGAGAGACACAGAGAGAGACACAGAGAGACACAGAGAGAGACAGAGAGACAGAGAGAGACAGAGAGACAGAGAGAGACAGAGAGAGACACAGAGACACAGAGAGACACAGAGAGACAGAGAGAGACACAGAGAGAGACACAGAGAGACACAGAGAGACACAGAGACACAGAGAGAGACAGAGAGACAGAGAGAGACAGAGAGAGACACAGAGAGACAGAGAGACAGAGAGAGACAGAGAGAGACACAGAGAGAGACAGAGAGAGACAGAGAGAGACAGAGAGACACAGAGAGACACAGAGAGACAGAGAGAGACACAGAGAGAGACACAGAGAGACACAGAGAGAGACACAGAGAGACACAGAGAGAGACAGAGAGAGACAGAGAGACAGAGAGAGATAGAGAGAGACACAGAGAGACAGAGAGACACAGAGAGACAGAGAGAGACAGAGAGAGACAGAGAGAGACACAGAGAGACACAGAGAGACACAGAGAGAGACAGAGAGAGACAGAGAGAGACACAGAGAGACAGAGAGACACAGAGAGACACAGAGAGACACAGAGAGACACAGAGAGACACAGAGAGACAGAGAGAGACACAGAGAGACACAGAGAGACACAGAGAGACAGAGAGACACAGAGAGAGACAGAGAGACACAGAGAGACAGAGAGAGACAGAGAGAGACAGAGAGACACAGAGAGAGACACAGAGAGACAGAGAGACACAGAGAGAGACAGAGAGACAGAGAGAGACAGAGAGACACACAGAGAGACAGAGAGACACAGAGAGAGACAGAGAGAGACAGAGAGACAGAGAGAGACAGAGAGACAGAGTTCGGGGCGAAGGATTAGAATGATGGCAGAGAGTAGAGATTGAAGGCATAAATAAGGAGGTGTTGGACAGAAAGAAAGAAAGACTTAATACTGTAACAATAAAAACTGCATATTTTATCTTACGAGTTGGCAAAACACGTGGTCAGATATGTCTCTCGCTCTATATATCTGCCCCGTCCGCCACCTCTTTTCTCCCTTCCTTCTTTCCCCTGCTTGCCCCCTTCCCTCTCTCTCCCTCTCTGTCTTTCTCTCTCTTCCCCTCACCCCCTCGCTGTTGGGTGATACAGATGGTGCTTTTGAGGGCTGTGAATGGGGTCAGGATGGGTCGGGGGGGCCGGGGGGTGGTGTGGGAGGCGGGAGCAGGGAGTAGGGAGGGGTGGGTTCAGAGAGAGGAGGCCAGGGGATGGACCAGACAATAACGTAACTACCCCCCCACCCCCCCCACCCAACCCCAACCCCAACAAAACCCCTCCCCAGACCAGCAGGGCCGTGGAGGAGAGTGAAAGTAAACAATGGTCCGGCACTCAGGGGGTCAGCCTGGAGACGTATGAGGAGCAGGGGAGAGGGGAGGGGGGGGAGGCAGCAGGAGGCAGAGAGTTAGTCAGTCTCCCAGGGTCACGGCGCGGGCCGCTGTCGGGAGTTTGGGGCAAGATTTGTGTGGATTGCTGCGTGTGTGTGTGTGTGTGTGTGTGAGTGCATGTGCGCGTGCGGCGAAGGATCTGAGATGCCTATAGGATACACAGAGGTGGTAAGGTATTAGCAGTGCTCCACTGCTGGCATGTGGTCTGTGTCTCAGAGTTACCAGAAGTCATCAGGACTCATTAGTCTTTACCCGCCATGGGACCACGGTGACGGTACAGACCCCATAGTCTGCGGGGACTGTGACCTGTGACTGTACAGATCCCATTAGCCCATAGTGAAAATGTCCATAAACGGCTTGATTTTAGGGAAAAGTGAAGAGTCGGCTTCATCGCTCCTTGTATATGCCAATGAGGACCATCAATGCCCACATGTTGTCACGAACTGTATTGTCATGAACTATAATCTGTATACTGTGTACTATATTATGTAGTGATGCCCTAGTGTTTCCTGTTCTGCCTAGTTGTGTTTGCCTGTCTTGTCTTACCTCCTTGTAATTACTAGTTTTCTCCACCTGTGTCCTGTTAGTTTCCTAGCCAATCCCAGTGTTGATTGTTTGTTCTGTTCACCTGTGTATTGTGATCCCTGTGTCTACTTGAACCCTCAGTTCCTTTTGTTCCCTCCTTGACTATAGATGTTGTTATGGTGTTCTGTTCCCGCTATGTTCACCTAGTGTTTTCACTATAATAAATACTTTAATTTGACGTTCTCTGCTCCTGCCTGTCTGTTCAGCATTTTGGGTCCTATATTACTTCCAATGAGGAAGTTTGGAGCTAATGGACAATGGATGTAAAATTGAAAACAGCAACAATTACTTAATTTAATATGCTGTGTTATAGGCGGCAGGCCTCAATAAAAACATTACCTTTAGTCTTTGTTTGGCCCAGACAGGCCTACAGGGCACCATTTGAGGTTTGGTCACCCACCTCACTGCTTCGACATCCTTTATAAGTTTCCACTCCAGTTACTCTCATATTATGTAAGCTTCTCATTATCGGCACAAACTATGAAGATTTAATTTAGTCAAATATAAAGGGGAACACAGCTTCTGGAAAGCGTACAAATCCTGGAAATCTAAGAACTTGTTCTGTAGACTCACTTTGAAAACGAGAAAATGAATAAAACTGTTTCAGGAAATGTTGGTGCGAGGGAACGAGGGGGGGTTGCAGAGTCTCGAACAAGAAACATCCATTTAGCTATAGTTATTCAAATAAATAAATAAATAAACGTTCAGCATGACTAAACTCTGCCTACGTACCTTTTCTGTCTGACACGTCCCGCTGTATGCACAGGGGAGAGACTTTTTAAAGATTAAGCACAGTGTATGCCTGCGCAATTTACTCTATATACTGTCCTGGAAATGTCCCTGTGGTCTATGGTTTCCCCAAAAGAACGCTATAAAAAGGACCTTATTGGAGTTCATGACACAAAAAATAGCACACAAAGCCAGCAATATTCCCTTTTATATATCGTCCCATGGCATTCTAGCAATAGGCTCTATATGCACATACGCCATTTTGGAAATAACTCTTCCTACTTCCGGTCCTCTTCTGACTTCCTTCACACAGGTGTTACCGATGATATAAATTAACCATTTAGTGTACAGTGTTTTCATCTCAAGGACCCCCATAACTCTGAGAGTGTACAGTAGAACCAATGGTTCTAATTTGACACCCATACTAACATGTACAATAGCCAGCGTATGAAAATCAACCAATATCAACCAGTATAGGTTACTTATCAAGACGATGCAATGGAGCCAGTGTGGGCTCTACTGGAGGCCCTGCATGGAGCCTACTGGCTGCGATTAGGAAATGCAGAGACGTCCAACGTGGCCACGTTGGACAAGTTGTCTGACTATTCCTAACTCTAAATCTAAACCAGAATCCTATACGTCTAACCCTAGCCTCAGTCTTAACCAGCCATGTAAGTCCCCTAACCTCATATCAGTCTTAACCGGCCACATAAGTCAGTTTCACAATGTTTTATGTTCGGTGAAATTACTAATTAACTTCCGTAACTTCCCTAATCACCGCCAGTAGGCTCCAATATAGAGCTCCATTGCATCGACTTGATGGTTATCGGTTGATAACATTCAAAGTGGGTGCAATAGAGAACCCTGACTCTGACCAGAATGGAACAGAGCCTTAATTAGTATCATTGGTAACCTGTGAAGAGTCTCTGAAGTAGGAATTGTTATTTCCAAAATGGCGTATGTTGTGTGCATAGAGCCTATTCTACGGACTTGTTCATTACTTTCAGATGAGTGTTCCACAGGCTCTGTTGGACTGTATACCATCACCATCTGTGGCCTGCTGCTGGGGGGACATACAATTGAAAGGGGATGAGAGAGTGTGACAGTCGACACATGGCTAAGCAGCCCTACAGATGCTCTATTGATCTAATTGACTGGACAAGCCGGGGGGATCAATGAAAGTGATCAGCGAGCCTCAGAAGTCCAATAACCAACACAATGACTTCTCACTACTCCAGCCATCCAGATGTTCCTGTTCCAATAACCAGCTAAATGACTTCTCACTACTCCAGCCATCCAGATGTTCCTGCCTGGCCCCATTTTTTAAATCACTTTCAACCTGGTGTTAATTTTGTTTACAGATTTTCAAAACAATTCAAGATATTTCAAAACAATAATAATTTAAAAAAAAGATATATGGAATTTCTTGCTGAAAATGCTGATTGGCAGCTCAATGCGATTGTTAAATGATCTGTCTTTCAAATCATGTTTAAATTTACCATGGGCTTTCTTTTTCTTTAGTTCATTCAAAAACCTTAAATTGATTCATGTTCCATTAACTTTTATAGTACTCCTGGAAGGAGTACTATCAAAATTCTCAAAATGTGCCACAGAAAAGACGAACAATAGGTTACATTATTAGAAGCACGAGATACAAGATATTTTCAATTCCTTCTCAGGCGCTACGTCCACATGGATGGAAAAATATATATATACGATTTGTAAAGGTCATCTAAAGGAGGCCAAAGCACTGCGCTGAGCTTAGAGACTCATCGCAGAGAGGCATAGTCATTTTTGTAAGTGTAAACTGGTGTAGTAAACTGGGTAAACTGTGAGAAAGTGTAAACTGTGAGAAAGTGTAAACTGTAATTGTAATAGAGTGTCTTCTAGGTGAAAGAGCATGCCACTGATGGAGAACATTATTTCCACCTGTGCTGATTAGCAAGATCCCCTGCAGCCTGTTGTAGCCTCTGAATGTGCTGTGTGTGTTCAGTTCTGCATTGAGAGTCACCAAGTAAAGACCTGTGTTATGCTCTCCAAGTGTGGTTATTTAGAGTCCCAGATTATTACAGTAATAAAGTGTAAACTGTGAGGAAGTGTGAACTGTAAGAAACTTTAAAAGGAGATCACATAAACTTGATTTACTTATAAATAAAATGACACAACATATAGAACCTGACACTAACTTAAGATCCAGCACTGTACAAACACAAGGACAGGTTTTAAATAGTCGCCACACACACACACACACACACACACACACACACACACACACACACACACACACACACACACACACACACACACACACACACACACACACACACACACACACACACACACACACACACACACACACACACACACACACACACACTAACGTTCCTGCCCATCCTCCCCTCTCCCTTCTTATCCTCATCATTCTCTCCATCTGTGGCTGTTGATTGACAGGTGCCGAGGAGAGGAGAGGGACCTCAAGTCCAGAGATGAGAAGACAGGCTGTGGGGGTCGAGGCCCCTGGGCTTCCTATGTGCTCCATAAGCCCAGGCCAAGGGGCCCACTGAGGGGCCCAGAGATGCTGCATTGTCTGAGAGCCCCTTGATTGTCCGCCCGCAAAGTCAGTGTGTGTTGTGGAGTGGATGGGAGGTTATGCATGACTAGATGGAGAGAGAGGCATGCTAGACACACACGCAAGCACACACAGACTCGCACACACATGCACGCACGCACGGACGCACACACACAAACACACACACACACACACACACACACACACACACACACACACACACACACACACACACACACACAGAGAGAGAGAGAATGCCAATAGGATGCTTTAAAAAAAAAAATCTTAACCGAGTCTAAGTTCATGATTAGCCTACCATTAATAATTAATGATACCCATCCAAGACATCTAAAGCCAACACTAATGTAGCGCTGTTACATCATCATCATCATCATCTAAATTCTGTACTTGGTAAAAAAATGAATGAATTATCTTCTAAACTATCAAAAATAGAGTCTTGAGTCTCATCTCCAGAGTTAGAATCACACACATGCTCAGTTCAAGGTCAGTTCAAGATTTTTGCATATAAGCATGCGCAGATATACGCATGCACGCATGCAGAAACTTCCGCTAATAGTGCCAGACCTGCTCAAGACCCTGTAAACTATATAGAGCCCTGCTCTCAACCCTGCGACTGCATGCTCCATGTTAATGTATTATGTCTGAGGATGTGTGTGCGTGTGTGCATGCGTGCGTGTGCGCGTGCGTGTCTGTCAGTGCGTGTGCACTGTGCACACATCTTTAGTATGTTTCCGCTGTTTGTCCAGGTATGTATTGCATGTGAACATGCCTCAGACAGAAACGGCATGAATACGTCACCTAAGCATTTTTATTTTTTTATTTTCATAAATCCAGATGATGAGTGTAATGTGTTGCTTGAGCGGCGTGCGTTCACATCGCCTGGAAGGATCAAACACATGCATAGCTCATTCCCTGGCAAAGCGCAGCTTGTGTTAATTTATATTGTAAAATCAAAGTTAATTTAACTGAGAGTGTATAGCCTACAAATACAAAAGTTACAGACCCATAAGGGTTAATTTGGTTCCAAACTAACATTTAGCTGGGGACCCCCCTGTCCCCAGCACGTTTCTTAACTAACCTGGTAGTTGATTTACTCAACTATACTGTACTTAGTATTTATACTTTATTTCCAATTTCCAATACTTTTACTTCTACTCTACATCTCGGATCGAAATATTCTACTTTTTACTATTTATTAAAAAAAATCCAGTTACATGTTACTTTGCAGTTTTTTATTAAACATCACCCACTTCAGCCTTAAATAGCCGATCTATAGGGTAGGTACCCTCACAAAAACATGCAGTAATCCTGGTCTCTAAACTACCTCCCCCTGGTCAGCCGGGGCGCATGATGGAGGGGAAAGGAACTGGTCGGAATAACGTGTTATGAAACGGGTTGAGAATCATTGCTAGAGCCGTAAAAATCTTCTCTTATGGGGGTCCCTGGCATACATTTTCAAATGGGAGTCCGCAGACTAATTAGTGTCAATTGGGGGGTCCTAAAAGTAAGAAATGTGAGGAGTGCTTTTTCCACCACTGCCTGCCACTCTGCCAAATGCATGTTTCTTCAGCTGGTCTTCATGGCTTTGCCCAGCAACAAGACAGCTAAGGAATGGTGTTGTACGGCAGAGGCAGAGCAGACACCCCCCGGACCAATCCTTCACCCCGAAGCACAGGCTGCATGGAACCAACGCCACTGCTCACGTGTTCGCAAGGACGATGCTGTGCATGTGTGTGTGTGTGTGTGTGTGTGTGTGTGTGTGTGTGTGTGTGTGTGTGTGTGTGTGTGTGTGTGCGTGTGGGAGTGGGGTGCTGGGAGGTGTGGGAAGTCGAAGGTGCAGGTGATGGATATGAGCAAGGGGGAGGCTAGAGAGAGATTGAGAGAGAGAGAGAGAGAGAGAGAGAGAGAGAGAGAGAGAGAGAGAGAGAGAGAGAGAGAGGCTTGCGGCAGGCAGGGCGCGGTGGACGTCGGGGCCTGGCCCTAATTGATCTCAGGGTAGTGCAGAGGGCCCTGCCTCGGGGGCCACTGGAGGGGTCATTAGGATGCAAATATAACACTGTGTGTTCCTCCTGCACCCACCAGACAGACAGACAGACAGACAGACAGACACGCTCACTCGCACACGCTCACGCATGCACGCACACACGCACACACACACACACACACACACACACACACACACACACACACACACACACACACACACACACACACACACACACACACACACACACACACACACACACAGGTGGGAGCTTGGGAGGAGGAAATGGAGGATATGAGAGAGGGGGGGGTCAGAAAGACTGTCACTGTGTGTTTCGCTCTGACAACATATGCAGCTGATTTGAAGAAGAGAATAACATTTCATTGAAAAGAAACAATTTAGAAATCACGGGAAATCAAACGAATTCAACCAAACAGAAAGGGGCTATTGTTGTAAATAATGAGTCATTTACCAAAAAAAACACACCAGATATTTTAAAGGTACAGGCATAATGGTATATATGTTATTGAGTTTAGGTAAAGGTGCAGGCTTAATGGTATATATGTTCTGTTTTTGTCTGCGACAAAATGGCATCAGTATCCTTCATCTAAAACAGAACCCTGACCTCTGCCCTATAGCGAAACATTTTGCTCGTCGCAAATGCAGGGCCCACACCCCGTGTATACGCAACTCCCGTTATTTGTCCTTTTCATGTTTCCATTTTCAAAAAAGACAAAAGCTGGTGATATCCGTGGCAGGAGTTGTAGTGCCGGGGGCCCGGCGAGAGTAGGGGATCTTTTTTCCCCCCATTATTATTATTATTTCGCCCTAATTGACGTGAACAGTTCTTTTGACCCTAATTAGCGCTCTGTAATCTCTCATTTGCATATCACAAAGGCAACTGCATTTGCATATTTGTAAACGAGATGGGCCCTGCATCTGCATGCGTTCCCTTGTTTCCTCGCCTTTTCTCTTGGCGCCTCACCTCTTCTCTCTCTCTCTCTCTCTCTCTCTCTCTCTCTCTCTCTGTATCCTTCTTCCTAATCAGGACAGTTCCAGAGTGCTGCGTCAATGCCTGCATGGGAGCCACGCAGGC
Organism: Protomyctophum bolini; assembly: GCF_963924005.1. Taxonomy (NCBI): domain Eukaryota; kingdom Metazoa; phylum Chordata; class Actinopteri; order Myctophiformes; family Myctophidae; genus Protomyctophum; species Protomyctophum bolini. Next base: position 14,483,473 of record NC_137868.1, read on the forward strand.
TGCAATGGGACAAGAGGCTGGCACTGAGCTGCATGGCACAGACACTGATGAGGGGTAAGTGAGAGAAAGTAAGAGAGACAGAGAGAGAGAGAGAGAGAGAGAGAGAGACAGAGAGAGACAGCGAGAGAGAGAGAGAGAGAGAGAGAGAGAGAGAGAGAGAGAGAGAGAGAGAGAGAGAAAGAGAGAGCGAGACAGAGACAGCGAGAGAGAGAGAGAGAGACAGAGACAGCGAGAGAGAGAGAGAGAGACAGAGACAGAGTCAGAGAGAGACAGAGCAGCGAAATACACCAAGGGTTAATCATAGATACTAGATAGACAGAAGAGACGCAGTGGTGGAGAAATATACTCACTTTTTTTTGTTTTACTTTAAAGTTTTAAATAATTCAAAATGTACTTTGAGGAAAAGTACAAAAGTATTGGCATCAAATGTACTTGCAGTGCCAAAAGTAGAAAGTATAGGTACTCATTGTGCAGAATGTCCTATATTTCAAGTTTTCAAATGTATACAAAATCTTTAGAAAATACTAGCAGATCTACAAGGTCACAATGCATCGCATAGAATTGAAAGTATAAATATAAATATACAACAGCAGTGTGTCATATATCTGTTGCTGTCTTCTCCAATTCGATTCATATCATTATACTGGCCAGAGTTTGTGGTGGGTGTCATCAACCATGCGTACATCATCTATAGTAAAATAATTGCAAAAAGCGTTGTTTTTTTCCCTATCCATCCGAGTATATAGGCCTGCTTCATTTCCCAAGTGTATGATTCTATATTCTCTTTTGCCCTTGGCTTTCCTTCAGCACCACCTGCATGACTTCACCTCGCTGCAACATCAGCTATTGACTTTGGCCTGCCTTTCTCAGGTCATTATGGAGACTGGTATTGGGCTGCCTACAGGTAGCATACTGACTCTCTGTCTCTCTCTCTCCCTCTCTCTCTCTCTCTCTCTCTAACTCTCTCTCTCTCTCTCTCCGCCCTCCTCCTCCCCTTGTCAGTCCTGACCCTGGCAACGCAGCTCTCTATTACTATGGTAATGGGGGCTAATTGAATGGCCGAGGTGTAATGGGGAAGACAACACAGCCTACATTATGATAAGGAGCCTAGACAATAGCCCATGCGTCCAGGGTCGCCACACGCCAATAAGGTGGGCTTAGAAAGACGATGGATGTCCTCCGTGACCCGTTCCACCCCTGCACCACCCCTCTCTCTCCCTCCCTCTCTCTCTCTCCCTCTCTCTCTCTCTCTCTCTCTCTCTCTCTCTCTCTCTCTCTCTCTCTCTCTCTCTCTCTCTCCCTCTCTCTCTCTCTCACCGTTTGTTTTCTCTCTCATGAGGATTCCCATATGAACAAAAGTATACAGAAGTATACTCTGATTTGTTACTCATGTGAATTCATTAATGTCACAATATGGAGATACACTGTGTTAAGTAAAAGTCCTGTATTCAAAATGTACTTGTGTACAATTGCAAAGGTATTACCATTAAATTATACTTGGAGTACCAACATTAAAATATCATTATGCAGAATGTCCCATTAGGGCCATTTCACAAGTTTTCAAAATGTAAAAAGATTAAGATCGGCCACTTTCAAATATCCAAAGTATGTAGTAGGGCTTATGTTGTTAATTCAATTCAAACGTGTGTTTATTCTCAAAGGGACTTTGAGACTGCCCTCATTCATTGCCATCGAGATAAATCACAGATCAAATACAATTGAATATGAATGCTCTGTGTTAAAAATTCAAATAAGCAAAGCAACTAAAGTATAAAGTATAAACTACATGTCAAATATTTGTAGTGGAGTAAGTATAAATTAGTAGTGCCATGTAGTGGAGTATAGGATTATCAAAATGTTTAAATACTCAAGTAAAGCTAAAGTACCTCAAAATCATATTTGTGTAAATGTACCTAATTTACTTTCCACCGCTGTGTGTATGCAGACATTGAATCCTAACCCCAGTGTTATCATTCAGGATTGTCGCAGAGTGAGGTCACAAGGGGTCAAGGTGTGGGGTGCTAATGCGGGCTTCTGTACAGCAGTAGCCAGAGGTAAATAATTAGCACTATGCATTTCAGCCCAGGTGTGTGGGGGAGGTGGATATGGTCTCACCGAGGTAAAACTGGATGAAAAATACAATGGGGATGAATGGTTGTTTTCTATCTCGGCCGCGTTGACGGGGTGCCTAGGGAAAGTGAGCGGGCATTCATTTGCTCTTGCTCTACGAGCCCTCTAATGTATTCAGCGTGGGAGGGGGGTACTCTGTCAAACGCGAAGGCGAGGGGGTCCACGGTATTGCCTCGTTTTGCATACGTGAGCTCATCTCCTGATCGGCGTGTTGTGGGACAATGGAGTCCTGCATGAGCGCAGTGGTGGTATACCTATATATTGCTGTTTCTGCCATTGAAATATTCACACTTTTGAAAAAGCAACTGGTCTAGCGCTGCACATGGGGAGGGGAGGGCCACAGCAGACCTGAAAAGGACGCATAAAAAAAAAAAAGGTTTTTGCACTCAAATGCGTATGATTTAACAAGCATTTTACAACAATTTGCATTAAACGAAGGGTCGCACTTCAACCACAAAACCTTTTTTTTCTCCAGCCACCTGGCCTTCATGTGCATGAACAACAACACAGTTTATTAAAATTGGAGCGTTTTAGTACACCAGGCTGGCAGGCTATGGTCTTTGAACTAGGTGCCGGGTGCGGCTTTCACAATGGAGACGGTGCTTTTCCTTCTCACAAAGCTTCAGTAATGGTTTTCGTAGGCAAAAGGAGAACAACAACGTGGCGTTTGAGAACACACAGGCGTCTCTGTGAGGTGAGTGCTGGATTCACCTACTGAAGAACATTAAAGCCAGGGAAAAGATGCTAAGGGGAGAGTGTGCAGCACTCTTTGATTTTGTTTATGCATTGGAAATTGCATCGCCTTGGCAATTAGCCCTAATAACCTTTGTTTACAGTATGTCTTATGCATCTCTGCACTTCACGCCTTTGTTGCTGTATGTGTGCGCATGCATGCGTGCGTGCGTGTGTGCGCGTGCGCATGTGTGTGTGTGTGTATGTGTGTGTGTGTGTGTGTGTGTGTGTGTGCCTGCGTGCGTGTGTGTGTGTGTGTACGTATGTGAGTGTACGCATGCACTCGTCCACATGGATATTGGATGGTTTCCATGGTTGTGTTATGTGTGTTTCTTTTATATTAAATACTTAAATAGATAAAGTGGAAGGCTAGAGATTAAGGAGGAAAGTGTGTGGATTGTTCAGAAACCAATTACATGAAGTAGTTTACTTTGAAATGTTTTGATCAGGTAAGTGCTTGAAAAAGAAAAAGGCACCAAAAAGTCCCAAACCCCACCCATTCAGCACTCTTATATCGGACCCAAACTGGGTGCAGAGAATCATTTGCAAATGCGGTTTCTGAAATCGGAACTAATGAGGTACAATCCAAACTTTCCCTCCGCTATCTTCCCCCCCCCCGTCTCAGAGAAACTCCCTCGTTGTTGGCGGCTCACTAAATCAGTGCAGGAATCGACGAATGTTTGCTTCCGAATTCTCTGCCTCCCAATCCGCCCCATGCATCGCCTCTCTCTCCCTCCTCCACCCCATCCACCCCCAACCTTCTCCATGCCCTCTGCCAGCATGTCTCTCACCTTTACCCACCCGCCGCACTTTGTTGATGTGAATCTCTCCCACCTCAGAGACCCAGTGGTCATGCATAAAACATGTCATAGAGTCGGCGCTCCACAACTCCAGGCTTGGCTGTCTTCTCCTTAAGCATTTATACAAAGTCCAATCTTCTTTGGCTTTTTGTATTCTTTTTTATAAAGTTTCATGGAGTTTAGCTCTCGCTCGCACGGCCCTCTGAGTCTAAAAAGTCACTTAGGGTGGGCCGGAGGGAGGGATGGAGAGAGAGAAAGAGAGACAGACAGGGAGATGGGGAGAGAGAGAGAGAGAGAGAGAGAGAGAGAGAGAGAGAGAGAGAGAGAGAGAGAAAGAGAGACAGACAGGGAGATGGGGAGAGAGAGAGAAGGCTGAAGAGAGGGAGGAAGAAGTTGAGGCAAAGTCAGAGAGAGGTCAGAGAAGAAAATTGGGAGAAATATGGACAGAGAGTTGTGACTTTAATAACAGAACTGTCCTACCACGAAAACACACAAACGCAAGGTCGGTTTTAGACACCCAATCAGTGTCAGCACACACCGAAATCAGAGCTTCAGGGATAAGGGCTGGCTGGTGGGGTGGCTGACACCTTTACTTTATGTTAGGATTGCATGCCTCCAACCCCAGCATGTCAGATAGGCCCATACAAGTTTTAGCAGCTAATTCTAATTTAGTCTTATAGGGCTCCATTTTCGTCACCGCTAAACCCCTTTTCCCTTTCTTTTTTTTAACTATTTTGCAAAACATTTTTGAATAGTTAAAATGGTCAATATACGCTCACACCGTGTCAATGTAGATTGGCTATAGTTGAACTATTCAAATAAAGGCAAAGAAGTTTAGGGATAAGGGGTTTAGCGTTGATGAAAATGGAGCCCATAGTCTTTTGGACAATTAAATGCTTATTTCAGTCAGACAACTCACAATTAGATTGACCAATACTACCTTTTTACATTTACTATGAAAACCTGCATCTCCCCTCTTGGTGATTCTCCCCCTCCCCCCCTTAAAACATAATCATCAGGTACTATGATTAAACTTTTGGTTTTTTTTGTTTGTAATTTTCTTCAAAAAAGTGTACAGAAACTGTTAAAATGTTTTATGTGGCCACACCCACCAGTTAATTAAGTATATGCCTGTTTTTCAGGTGGGTGGTGAACCGTCAGAACTGAAGCCGCACCCACAGCTGTTGTATGATAATGGGCGAGAGGTTAGGGGAGGGGATTTATATGTTTACTGACAATGTTTACATGTACAGAAAATATACATAATTATACACCACCATCAAAAGGATACATGCAAGAAAGCCAACAGCTTATTTCCATTGCAGTCCCTTAAAAATGTAACACAGCATGTGATGATATTGTTATGTCACAATATCTTGTGTATTTCGATTGGGCCATTTGACTAAAACGCTTTCAGCTTTCTTAAGAAACCAAAACAGAGAATGTACAAAAATCACGGCACTCCGTCTTTAAACATTAAGATAACATTAGATATACAATAACAATCCCCCACCATGGGGAACAGAATACTATAGCAGGACCCACCGGTGGAGCTGGGGTGGCGGTGGGAACCAATAACATTCATAACAACAACCAGGAACGCAGAAAGAACACAAACTTATAGGTGAGCTTAAATACAGCTAGTTGCCACGTCAGTGTTTGACTATTATGGTACATGGGTCAGGCATAACACTGAGCACACCCAGATAGTAATGCAGCGTATTAACCAATCCAACATTCTGTCTGAACTAACTTCGCAAGCTACGCATTAGTTTTATCATTTCTGTGAATCACCTCCATTGACTCATCAATTCATTCATGTGTTTTGGGAAAAGCTGTCAACAGCTGCCAAAAATAGTCCACATGCTGCTATACATCATTGTCAATCACTTGTCAACTATAGTAAGTGCAAAAGTAGCCTAATCTTGAGCAGAATGGCTGGATATAGTCCTCTGATATGGACATAAAAGTGGAGCTAGGAGGGGATACATCCCATCGACGTGGAGCCTATTTTACAACCTTCTAGCCACTGATAATTTACAGGTTCCAAAATGACAGGATCACTGTCCATGGTGCTGAACTCTTACTCTAAAAATGCTTTGGATTTGTGGTAAGCCCCATATAATACTTGCGGGCATGAGTTATGTTTCAAAGCGATGGAACTGACGGTTACTTTTAATGGGTTACAATAATGTAGCACCATAATTCAGCACTATACCATGTATGCTTTTCTGAACCTAGCTTGTCCACTGTGCACAGTGAGTCATGCACACAGGACTGTGATACCACACCGTCATTGGGGGGTGGGGGTGGGGGGTATGGGTCGAACTCTGCACACATAGATAGAGAGAGAGAGAGTGGAGAGAGATGAGAGAGAGAGAGAGAGACAGAGGTGGGGAGAGAGAGAGAGAGAGTCAGTGTGCTACCTGTAGGCAGCAGAGAGAGGAGAAGCTGAGAATTGAGCAAGGAAGCCATTATATAGCTGGCACATCCTCCACCTCTCTCTCTCTACTCCCTCAATTTCTCCCTCACTCTCCTCCTCCACCTCTATACTCCTCCTCTCTGCTCTTCATCATGTTGTGGCTGTGTCCCCCCCCCCCCCCCACCCCCCGCTGAGGGCCTGCGTGTGCCCCCCGCCTCAACCCCATATTGGATCTCAGTGGGCTTTTCACTCTTTTAAATGAATAGGCAAATGAGCTGCAAGGTTCAGGAGGAAGGTGGCCGAGGGAGGATGGTATATGGGGGGGTGTATGTGTGTGTGTGTGTGTGTGTGTGTTGGGGGGGGGGGGGGGGGGTAGAAGAGTAGCAGGGGTGCGGAGGCAATTTGGGTTCTGGGCGGAAACACCCGGCACTACCACCATCACCTTCCACACCCCACGCATACATACCATACACATATACGCGCACACACGCACGCACACACTCACGCATGCACGCACGCACACACATGCACACACACACACACACACACACACACACACACACACAGTATGCACAGTATGCACACTTTACAGTCAAATGTCAGGGGTGGCTAAGTGCCATGGGGACGGCACATCATTTCAATATGGCATCCTGCTGGGCGCCCCTGATGAGGTGACTGGGAGACCCCGCTCAGGGGGTCACTGATCTGTGATAAAAGGTTGCCCCCTCTGTGCCCCTCTTCTCCCTCTACCTCCATACGCCCTAGTCCACCAATACCCTAGTCCCACCTACCCCTCCCCCCCTAACCCTGCCCCCCCCTACCCCTGCCCCCCCTACCCCCCCCTACCCCTCCCCCCCCCCCCTCCCTAGTCCCACCTA
>NC_137868.1:14495434-14512934 GCF_963924005.1 Protomyctophum bolini
GTGGGAGACTCTTATGATCTTGCGGACATTTCAGAGTTTGATACGCTGTGATTGCGATTGTGATTTATTGTTGCTATAGTTTTGTCAGCTTCAAGCTAAATTTCCTCATTTCATCAGGCGAAGGAAGGAATATCAGTATCTGTAGTGAAGGATTGATTCAGGCTCTCTAGTGGGAGTAAAAAGTCCCTTTTAGGGGTTTTTACTTAGACACAGGCACAATTTACAGGGCAGTGTGTTCAAACATGAAATCAGCATTAGTATTTAGACTTAAACATAAAACAGTACAAATTGGTCATGTGACGGTTCCCTATATTATGATAATTATAACTCTTAGGTTGTCTGGTTTTGGTATATGTTGTGTTTACCCTATAGTAACCTCTGTTTTTTTTATCCAATAGCATTGGGGAGCAGAGCTACTAATGATGATCAGCTCGCACCTGGGCCCGGGTGTCGACGCCCTATAAATGCCTGCTTCCCCAGTCCTTCCTCAGTTCTGTTCTTTTCATTTGCCTCCTGCACCGTTTCCATCATGCACACTTTTCAACATTTTTGTTAATACATACAACACACACACATACATTTCACTCATGCATACACGCACTACACCACTGAAAACTGATCTCCACACTTCATCTGTTTATTCCTGATTTATCGTTTGATTACTTATTTTTCTTTCTTTGGTAAACTGCGTCTCCCCTGTTTTTTGTTGTGTATCTTGGCACCCCCTAGGCCAGGTACATAAGTCATTTATAATGTAACATACTGTACAAATCAATTGTAGTGAAACATACTGTAATTCAACCAAACCTAAATAAACATCATCAAATATCAAATCTCTATTCACTACAATACACCTGGTGCTTAATTGTTTAAGAGTGGCTCGCAGGGAGGTCCCTCTGACCTCTGAATTATACTACTTGCACAGTATCTATAATACACAATGATAATGTATTTATATTTAGCTTTTGATGGTGCACTGGTCAACGTTCACATCATAGACCCACCAATCCACCAATGTCCATCTGCAATATCCTCCTGCTCTCTCTCTCTCTCTCTCTCTCTCTCTCTCTCTCTCTCTCTCTCTCTCTCTCTCTCTCTCTCTCTCTCTCTCTCTCTCTCTCTCTCTCTCTCTCGTTTTTAGAAAGAATAAATAAAATGTCTTCATTCATTCATTGTGCTGTACCTGTCATTGTATGAAGCAAAGGCGTTTGCACTGTATGACTCTGTGAGAGTGTGTTTCTAGACAGAATACAAACTTCAAATCTAGTGGTACATGATATAAAGGCCAGACATGTCCCAAAATGCTCTCTCTCCAATTTGTTCCATCTTGTGTCTTCCCTTTGACCTCCACAGATGACGGCCATGCTGCTTCTGTCACGTCAAACTTCAGATATCTTCCGTGCTATACAAATCATTGTCCCTCATTAATATTTAGGGTACAGCTTGTGCCACAACAACTGGAAGTGTCCTGTGTGCCGATGAGCTCATATTGCCGGGGGTTAAACTTTGACCTCCCCTCTGAGAACCAGAGTAGAGTGGAGAGGCGGGGTGGAGGGGCTGCCCGTGACCACTGTGTGTGTCGGTCATTGAGGTGACCGCTGCGCGGTCGGGGGCCCCGAGTGCCACTGTGGACGACCGCATGTGCTCCGTTCCGCCGGGGAAAGGGAGGAGGGGTACCCTCCTGCGTGTCTGTCACACATTCCTGACTGCCATCGAGACCGTGGCCTTTTGCAAATGAGGAGCAGGGAACGCTATGGACAAAACGTGCACAAGGGTGAGAGCGGAAGGATGGAGAAAGACAGTGGGGTGCAGAGTTGGCACACACACACACACACACATCTAGTGCCGCACCACTCATCCATAGTAAAAAGGGACCAGAGTGGATGCGAACGGGGTACTGAGACGCCCCTCATGTTGCCGCGTCTGTGTTTATCAGCGAAACCAGAACACTTATCTGGATATCCAGCGGGTTGCGACCCCATATCAGATCAAACATTGTCTACCCACGGCTTTGAACAAGAACAACAACAAATGCGGAGAAGTTGATAGGAATAAAATGCTGCCTTTTCAAACAAAGTCTCATCTTCTCTTTCCTGATGAAGTGCATACGGCGGTTTCAGACGTGTACTCCAAGCAGGGTTCACGGAGGGCATTATATTTGGCATGCAGTCCTGTTTGAGGCTTTAGGGGGTGAGGGTTCGGGAGGCGGGGGGGGGGGTGGTGGTGGTGGTGGTGATGGGGTTATCTGGGGTGTGTCTGTGTGGCCTGCGGGATCTTGTGATTTGTTTTACTATAAGCGTCTTCCACCCAGCAACATCCCGGCATGGGTGAATTAATGGCTGGTTGCCAGGTTTGGGTTGGATCCATCCATCCCTCGGCTGGGGTGATGCTGGCTGGGCTTCCCCCTCTTTGGATCTGTAGCCAAAATTCCCCCCCGTCATCACAACCCCCGAATTCCCAGAGCAACCCTCCTCGCTTTGCTTGGTATAATAGGAACAGACACGTTATTTCCTATAGAGTTTATCGCGCCGTGGTGGATCAAAAGGACACATGTTGATTCTGCCTCGTGTTCCATGCAGTGTTGATTTTGACAGCAAATTTAGATTTTAGTCAAAGTCTTTTGAATAGTTTTCATTTAGTATTAGTCACCTGGAATGTTTTAGTGATAGTTTAGTTGTAGTCGACGAAATATCATACGATTTTAGTCGACTAAATCAACTGTAGATTTAGTCGACTAAAATGTATTTTGATTCCGTCATAATGGCTGACTTTACACTTTGGCTGTATTTTCAGCATGCAACCAAGTGTAAAATGAATTATACTGGATCTCTTGTCCACTAACTGCTAACATTTCAGACTAGTTTTTATTTGTTGACAAAATTGTCAAAATATTTTTTGTCTTAGTTTTAGTCATCATAGCTTAGTTTTCATATAGTTTCCATTTAGTTTTAGTCAGTGAAAAAAGGCAGTCGACATTTTTCGTCATACTATTAGTCGACGAAATCAACACTGGTTATGTGCGCTGTTACATCGCTGTGCTTTTTGTGGAGCACTGTTTCTCAAGGCGCTTCTCAGCGGTCACATCTCATGGGTGACAAGCAAGGAGATCAGTCCAGCACATTGTGTCTGCCTCATTGCACCCGCGACCAGCCGCAACATGCTTGCTTACCCTCACAGAATGAAAAATCAATACATGTCTCCCATCTCGCCCGGTCTTTTGGCAGGACAATTGACCCTGACACCATGATCTCTCAGTGTGAGTGATATTATTTCCAGTGAATTGGCCGTGAGGTAGTAGGCACATTTTTCAATGGGGGGGGAAAGAGGGGGGCATGGGGGACACTACTGAAGGCACCTCCATGTCAATGACCATTAAAGTTAAGGAATGGCCATCAAACAAGTCAAATAAATAGGTGTGGCAGTTTAAGAATAGCTTAAAAATATAATAATATTAATAGTAACAATAACAATAACAATAACAATAACAATAACAATAATAATAATATAATAATATAATAATAATAATAATAATAATAATAATAATAATAATAATATAATAATAATAATAATAATACGATAGTTATTTTTACAGTATTGGTTAAAAACTATTTAATGTTCATAATTTCATAAAACCTATACCTTTGGAAGTGCAAGAAAATTCAAATAGTTTGATAATGATTAATGAGTGATTAATACTGCTGCAAGATAAGATAAAACTGGCTCATGACCCTGGATTTATTCCAGGTGACTGCAAGCGGCTCATGAACCGTGTCCATATTTATGTGCCACTGCGCTGTCACAGAGCCACAGCCTGATGCGTAGCCTATACAGGTATAAAGGATGGGGATGAAACTGCATCAGGGACACCTGTTCGGCTGTCACTACACCTGGATCCAAGCTGCGTGAGGAATCCCAGCGTGGCTTGTCGGAAATACTTTTGAAAAGCTTTTCTCGTGTAATTAATAGCAGCACAAGGGGGGGGTGGGGTGTTTAATTTCATTTAAAAGGGAAACTTGAAGTGAATCAACACGATGTGAACCCAGTCACTCTGACTCCCGCCCCCTCTGAAGCACTAGTCTTCAGTGAGTTCTTTTACCCTGCAGGACATGGCGTTGGGTGCATTCCTCCAGTTTCCCCCGACATGCCATAACTCAGAATGCCGGGACACCGGTTTCCTGCCGAGGTTGTCGCGCTTTGAGCTTTCTCAAACACGACCATGTTTTAACGTATTAAAATACACTCTGTCAGCACATTTCAGAAATTATGGGCTAGATTAAACGGCAACTTTGACCCACCTGTCAGAAGATACAAGCTTTTTTGCTGAGGGAGATTAATGCTTTGCTCTAACATTTTCTCCCGCACACCCCCCCACCCCCCAACTCCCACGAATGTTAATCAGACCCCAAGAGCAGTGGCGGGGAGATTGGTCATTAGGTGAGGTGGAACGCATTGATTTTTAATTTTGACATGCAAATATGTTTGCCACCTTATTTGTACAGTAAGCTGACCCGCTCATGTTCTCGTCTGTACTTTGGAATCAACATGGGCTACTTTGTTTCAAAGTGAGAAATTATACTTAACTTTTACCTGGGAAAGTTTTGGCAAAACAAGTGGGCTACAAACTGCTTCTTTCCTTTTATCACTTGGAAAATTATACACATATGTCAATATGTCAATATGTGGCAATCAATCAATGATGGTGTTAATTCAAAGTTATATATCTGATCATGTGTTCGGCTGCATTTATTTTTGTCACTGTTCCAGTCTAATCTTTGCAATGAATGGGTAGTTGGATACTGTGTACTATCATGTGTAAATATGTTTTTGTGAAATAAGCTAAGAGATCCCTTAATTGTACAGTTTGTTAGCCTGGTTGTTCTCTATCTCTTTACCTGTACCTTTTGTGGCAAAAGTGTTTAAACTTGCTGTCTTTTCCTGCATGCCTTGATCTCCTTACACTCATATAAGTGGATCTGACAAACAGTAAATGTAACATGATTCAATCTGTTATGATTAACAAGCCACATTTAAGTATGTTCGTTTACAAGAAAATGTCAAGTATTTCGATTATCATCTCATGTTAAAAATACAAGAACGTGTGCATTTATTTATGCAATGGATTTATTCACTCAATTCTAACCAATATTGTTCTGTACCCACACACAATGGTCAAAATGCATTAAAATTTACGGGCAAATGGTTATTAGGAACAGTAAATGTAACATGATTAAATCTATTATGATTAACAAGACACATTTACGTTTTTTGTGTACAAGAATATGTCACTTTTTTCGAGAATCATCTCTTGTTAATAATACAAGAACGTGTGCATGTATTTCTCAAATGGACTCATTTACTTAATTCCAACCAATGTTGTTCTGTACCCACACAAAATGGTCAGAATCCAGTAAAATATACAGAATTAAGCCTTGGAAACCTGGACACGCCCCTTCAATAACTTTTCCCCCTAAGTAGTCCTCCTGTGTCCTCACATCAGACGCCATTTTCACAGCACCCATGCACAAACTTTCAACTTGTCTTCACTTCACCATTTTTTCACGTTTAAGGTAAGAATGAATAATATTAGCCGAGCATTTGATTGAGGTTCAATTTAGCAAGTATTTACATTATGTTTTGTTTAGTAGCAGCACATCAAAGCAGACGCACGTGTGACGCCAGTGACGGTTTTATTTCCACATAAATGCACCGAGTGTGTGTGAGTGTGAGTGCGTGCGTGCGTGCGTGCGTGCATGCGTGCGTGCGTGTGTGTGTGTGTGTGTGTGTGTGTGTGCGTGCGCGCGTCTGTAATCCACACACCTCAACAACCAGTTTGCCCCACCGACTTCAAATTTTGACACCCCACCACCAGAACTGCCCCAAAAAGGCCTCTGCCTGCATGGGCTCAGGACAGGCAAAGGGAAGTTACTATATTTACCCAGGGTAACTGGACTAAGCTCAAGAACTTGTTTACAGCCTGGCCCTGCTCATAGAACATTTCATGGTAGGGGTTCAATGCCTTGTCCAAGGGCACTTCAGTGGTGGTAATTTTAACGTGCCGGCCCGGGGATACGAACTAGCGACCTTCCGATATCAACGTCGCTCCGCAAACCGTTCGGCCACCGCTGCCTCTTGGCAGAGAAACAAGAGTAGCAAATACAACTATTTACATGATGTCTTACGTTGCCATTTAGTGCCCTAAACAAACATTAACGTCCATGGACTAGAAAGAAAGAAAGAAAGAAAGAAAGAAAGAAAGGACCTACATAGGGGACATTCTTTGCCACCATGCCAGTCATGAACCAATACAGCCACCCTGTCACAACGACTCACAACGAACCTCAGTGACCACGCAACAACGTACATCAACTAATGTCAATCAGTCTTCTATTGAAAATTAGCCATTGGAATTGATGGCTGTTATGTCAAAGCCCAAAAGCTCCATCTCCAACCAAATGGAAATAGCAAATTCACTCATGGGATTATTGAAGTGATCAAGAGCCACATACACATACACACATACTGTTCCCTGGTACAACAACTGAACTCACATACTGTACAGCAGATACAACACAACAGACCAACTCTAGATTCACATGATCTGACTATAGCATTCAACCCCAGAGCCAGAACCAGTTCCATTGCCAATTGCCACCCGGTCAATGGGTCCCAAAATGACAGCAATAGCACACCAGCTTGAATCACACGCATTAAAAACACAAGCAGTAGCCAAGAAGCAAAAGACAAAGTTCATACCTTGAGCTGTCGACTCTTCCACTTTCATAAGATAGTTGTAGTGATGCCAGGCGAAAACTGTGGCTCTCTCTCTCCAGTTCATGATGAGACCTCCAGCAGCTCCTCCAGACTCCAGTCATGTCATCTCCATCCTCCATACATCTGGCTGGCTAGCTGGCCATGCAGTACTTCTCCTCCCAGTATCAATGGCCCCCAACCAGCCTCATTATCCTGGCTGCCTGATCTTCTCACTCAGCCTTGGTCTGGATGTTTCGCACTACACAGCACATAGCAAGCATTCTGCTGTAGTGCCTTGGTCAGGGGTTTAGGGCATAGGCTCCATAGGGTCCAGCATTCACAGCATGTCGTGGTCAGAGGTTTAGGGCATAGGCTCCATAGGGTCCAGCATTCACAGCATGTCGTGGTCAGGGGTTTAGGGCATAGGCTCTATAGGGTCCAGCATTCAGGGGTTTAGGGCATAGGCTCTATAGGGTCCAGCATTCACAGCATGTCGTGGTCAGGGATTTAGGGAATAGGCTCCATAGGGTCCAGCATTCACAGCATGTCGTGGTCAGGGGTTTAGGGCATAGGCTCTAGGGTCCAGCATTCAGGGGTTTAGGGCATAGGGTCCAGCATTCACAGCATGTCGTGGTCAGGGATTTAGGGCATAGGCTCTAAGGGGCCAGCATTCACAGCATTTCAGGACTCTATAGGGTCCAGCATTCACAGGGCAAGGGCTCTATAGGGTCCAGCATTCACAGCATGTCAGGGCTAAGAAGAAGCTGATCTTGGGGATCTGGGGTCGTCACCCTGGCCCGTGTACCTGTGGAGCAGGTTGAGAGAGAGACCATATAAGCTTTGAGTATAAGTTTTGGCTATTTCCCCATATATAAGCCCACAATGGGGGTTGGATTTTTGTGCTAATTCGCTTATTTCCATCGAAATAAGTAGTAAAGTGTGCCGCTTGGGATACTATTTACATTATGATTTGAGCAATGGAAATAAGCAAATTAGCACAAGACCCCAATGCCCTATTCAATTCAATTCAATTCAATTCAATTCAATTCAATTCAATTCATTGGGGGTTTATGGTAGGGGAAATAGCCAATAATGCGCTAATAACTACAAAGAAAAGTAAGAAAGCCTTCTAGCATCGAATTATCCTACAGTACAATTTTGTGCGGGAACCCCTTTTGGTGATATAGCATTATGTTATGCTTTAGCTATTAAAAAATAGCAGATATACAAGCTCTTAGCAGCGTGCTATGAGCTTGTAGGTCTGCTATTTTTTTTTTATCGAACAACGACTGACACAGAAACATAGCTTTTTCAGAAAACTGTCAGGATTTAGAAGACATTTTTAGAATCTGATGTCAGGTCAGAATGGGTTAAACCATCATTGGTATTAACAGTTAAGAATAATTTAGTTTTATACAAGGATTTGGTCCTGTGACACCCCAAACAAAACATTGTGTCTGTATATATTTATTCTATTTATGTATATATAGGACCCACATGCACACATACAGCACTTAATGCACCTTTGTTTTTTATTTCAACACCCAGTCCCTCCCTCCCTCTCTCACGCACACACACAGTATGCTTAGCATAGGTATAGCTAACTCAGGTTTGTGTGTAATTCAGGTAACACTTTACAGCACTTCAAGCACCTTTGTTTGTTCATTTAATTTCACCCCTCTCCCTCTCCCTCTCTCTCTCTCTCTCACACACACACACGCGCGCGCGCGCGCACACACACGCATGTTAATGCTCACTTAGCATTGGTAGCTAACTCACCTGCAGAATGAAAACAAACCACTGCAGTTTGTTGTTATGAAGATAACTTCTCTTTCAAGCTGTCACACAGTGTTGTGACTGCAGTTTTCACTTCCTAACACGCCAGACTACTCCACTTCATGGAGTGCAAAGTTACATTATAAGTTGTTTATATTTTTCACTCTGTTTAACAAACAAGTCCGTGTGGGTGGGTGTGTGTGTGTGGAGAGGGAGGGGGCGTGGCTACCGGAGGGTTTTAAGAGCGCGCTCGAAGCCAGGCGCGGAGCATTCTGGGTCGAAAAGGGACCAGGAAGTGTCTAGCCCGCTTTGTTTACTATTGCGATTTTGACCGTCTCCGTGATTTTCTAATATTAAACTATTTTTTGGTAAACATAAAAATAGGTGGACCACACCGATGTGCTGTTTACATGTGCAACAATAATCGGCGATATAAAGCCAAGTAAGTGGAAATTCATATATCTGTAGAATGGTCGCTAGAAATCATGCCGTTATATTAAGGCTACTGCCTTAGATCTGTCTGGGTGCTAATAATAATGAAGTCCGTTATGTCCCTTAGTTTTAATTTGTATTTATTTTGCATGCATCGTATTATTCCTATATTGTTGTCATTTTTGCTATGGTCGACATTTAAGAAATTAATGTAGTATATAAGCATATAATAATGTAATCCAACATGTTCGATTGACAGGCAATATAATAGACTAGACCTAGAATGCCTGTGATCATTTAATTATACTTCGTAAATTTTCATGTATCATGTATGTGAAATACTGTATACTGTATGAAACAACAAGAGCCATTCTAGGGCTAAGAATGCCTGTGATCATTTAATTATACTTCGTAAATGTTCATGTATCATGTATGTGAAATACTGTATACTGTATGAAACAACAAGACATTCTAGGGCTATCTAAAGACATAATTTAGGCTACTGAAATCAATGTTACTTTAATGTACACAGTTTAATTTCAGTTCTGTAATTCTATGTTGTTTTAGGTGGTTAATCTAAGCATCTATCTCAGAAGACAACAGAAAATAAAGTAGAAGGACATCGGCCGTCACTGCAACAACAAAATACAACCATTTTAGACATACGGCCCGCGAGATGGCTGTCCAAAAAAAAGTAAGTCTCTAGCACATTCCTGTCAAAAGTTATGATTTGTTTTAAAGAAATATAAACCAAATGCTCAATCCCAGTTATGAGTTTCCCTCCCTAACTAGTCTGATTTGCTGTCAGCTGTGCTCCAATGAATGGACTCGACGCATGCATAAAACCAAGGGTTGTGTATACATTTACAAATTTCTGCAGTATTTGAAATTTAAATATTCTATTTTCAAATGGTTTATTGGTGCTCCATAAATAAAAATAGCATCTCTATAGCAAATGGCTTCTATAGGCTACAGGTATAATACCAATAATACTACCAATTCACTGGAGCGTCTACTTTCTAGGGCAGTATTTTTCAACCCGGCCTTTTCATGTCAAGGACCCCCAAATTACGGTAACCCTAATTAGCCCGCAGACCCCCATTTGAAAAGATATGTCAGGGACCCCCGTAAGAGAAGATTTTTTTATGGCTCTAGCAGTGATTCTCAACCCGCTTAATTTCAAGGTCCCCCCCCAGTCTGACATGCATATATACCCCCTTTCTTGGAAAAAATAACACGATTGGAACTATAGCACAAAAACGAATATGACAACACAGCTGATTCTGATTCTGAAATGTGCAAGTTTAACCTTACATAAATGGAAATAAACGTGAAAGTGACCAAAAACTGGTGATAGGAATAAACTCGCAGCGTGATATGGTTTAGGCCACACACATTGCTCCTTGTTTCTGTACTCTGTACAAATGCATGCAATGCATATCACCCCATCTGCATCTCTCTGACTCTTCTGCCAAATCTCACAGGATTACAGTAACTATGTGGCATTGAGGTTACATGCTCACTGATGATTTAACAAGTTAACCCCTATAGGCCTACTGTATGCTTCACTGGCTGGAGTAGGCTACCCCACTGGTCCATGCTAGGCCCCCTCCTTTTTCCCTTTACACCAAGGGACACGTTGTGAGCTTGTAGATGACTTCACTTCTATGCAGCCACTTGCACTTCACACTTCTTTCAGCCTCCGGCTCACTTCACAGCGATATACTGATATAACCGTATAGCTGCTGCTCTGAATGCTCCCAAAGTCTTCTGTGATAGTCAGACTCAGGGAACACGGATAGCTCAAAACCGTAGACCCACTTTGCCAAGACGTGTCAAGAAATTAGTTCAGAGAGCCCCAGTGTGCCTGTGGCACTGTCAGGCAAAATTAGAAAAAAATTAAGACATCCATCTTGGAGACATCCAGTGTGTGTGTGTGTGTGTGTGTGTGCGTGTGTGTGCGTGTGTGTGTGTCTGGGGAAGGGGGCCGACAGACAATCACCAATAGATTGACGTATGGGCTCTGCCACATTCATTCATTTGAGCGTGTTCATGGGAGCATGAGCTGGCAGTGGCAGTGACAGCACTTTCTCACCTCGGTGACAGTGAAAAAAGGCATTGAGATCGGCGCAGCGCGAGGCGCTGCATGGCAGAGTTGGATTAGCTATGATAATATGATGACAGTAATTGAGCTTGTCATAATTGCTCAATCACTGTGCCTATCCCCAGGGTCCACAAGCTAAAGCGTTAGAGCTATACAAGCCTTCATTACAGGGGTGTGATACCAGGCTAATTCACTCACATTAGGACCACTGGCACTGATCCTTGTGCTCCTGTTACCACACCGCCTCAGATTAAGCTGCCGAGGAATTTGGGTTAAGAGTCTCGTAAATTCTGTAACCATGGCATTTGATCTGATGAGTCGGTTGCATGGAAACGTTTGTTTAATATATTACTGATTTTAAACACATTCATTTTGTGATATGTCATGATAGACCAAGCAGTACTCCACATATATTAATAATAGACCACATCTAGAAGTGTGAACTGCAACGATGTGAAGGGGCTTCCACTTTCCAGTACTTTGATTGACCTTAAATTGATATTGACTATAGATTATAGATTAAATGCATCGAATTGCACTCAGATCCCAGTGTGTCTAGATGCAGTGAGAAAGATCTGGCGAGAGAGGAAGAAATAGAGAGGGACCCCAGCCACGACAAGACCACCTCACGGCAGAAATTTACTGTCAGATGTTCTGCTTTGCGAATCTGGGCCGAAAGCCCCCTCGCCACAAATGGAGGCAGGATGGAGAGAGAGAGAGAGAGAGAGAGAGGGAGGAAAAAAAGGAAAATTGGAAAAAACAGCTGAGAGTGTAAATAATTCATGCAGACAATATGACTTTTTTATGTAAATTCGGTGCATTAACTCTCTATTATAATGATGGACGACAGATACGGGTGATGTTTCCTTGGTAAGAGCTAATGGATGACCATCATAAATTCAGTGCACATTTTATTGTGTTGCCGGGAAAATTGTGCCTGCAGGCAACGTTGTTTACTTTTATGTCAGGGAGGAGGGTGAAGAGCAAAAAAAAAAGGAAAGAAAAGAAAAAAAGGAATCGCTAGCTGTCTTCAAAAGAGAAGGAGAGGAGAGGGAGGAAAACGAGAACGGGGTTGTGTAAAAAATAATGGGGCCCACACAGAGCGCCTTGTTCTGCGCACCTTCTGCCACGTTCAAGAGCGAGCAATTCCCCCTCAACTGACTCGCTGTGTGTTCCTCTTCCTCCTGCCGTTTCCCTCCTGGCCCCGCCTTCTCCTCTTCCTCCCCTCCAGCGCTGTCTTCCTCCTCGGTGAACAGCGGGGTCTGTTCGCATTAGCAGCGCCGTGCGCTAGCTCCTCCGCGCTCTCACTCCACTTACAGATCACTGTTCGCTTCCAGACGCTTGCTGCTGCTAGACTTTGGGGGGGTGTAAGGAGGGGGGGACAACATCATTTTTCATCAGCGTCTCCTGTGAACAACATGATGCTTGTCGAGGCTGTATATGGGTGAGTACAGCATCGCAGACGGCATCAATCTTCCTCACCTCGGTGGGAGTTATTTTTTTTTAAAGTCACACTTCTACAGGTTCGAGCGTCGGGCGGATGAAAACGGATAATTGATTGGCTTAAAACTGAGTGACACGTGAAGGACGGCACGGTGTCAAGTGATTAAACAAATACACTCTGAGGCAAATAGCCAGGTGACAGCAAGAGAGAGAGAGAGAGAGAGAGAGAGTTGCCCTGCCAACTCTTTTCCATGTACCACTCTGCGGATTGTTATTGATCATGTTGGGCTGCATTGGTCCCAATCAGACCCTGGTTAGTTGGACTATGATTCCCCCTGTCTTCCCTGTAGCTTACCCCCAGGCCATGCTGAAATCTCTCTCTCTCTCTCTCTCTCTCTCTCTCTCTCTCCTTCACCTCCATTCATCCCTATACACTCATCCCCCTCTCCAAAAGCCCTCCATCCATACACCATCACCCCTCTGATTTATCTTGCAATATTCGCTCCCTAATTAACACTAGCACTGTATGTCTCCAGTGACTCCAATGTTTCAGGAGGAGTGGGTTCCTGCATACATCCACCGCACGTCACGCACGCACACACACACACACACACACACACACACACACACACACACACACGCACGCACACACACACACGCACACAGTCACACACACACATCTAACCCCCACAACGCCCCTAAAACCATTTCTCTCTTTCTAGATTCTGTGAAGAGACGGGGCTCGCTCTGAGCAAATTAGTAACCAGAGGAAACGCTATGGTACTCCACATAGTCTCAGTGTGGCTTTCCAGAGTGATGTGTGCAAAAAAAAGACAATTCTCTTGGTATCGTGTGAATTCTCTTGGTATCATGTGAATTGTTTGCCTGTGCAAGTCATCTCTCAAATATAAGTATTAGAGACTTTGTGTAAGAGAGAGAAAATTAAAATAACTACCAGACATGAATCTCTCATATATACTCTGCACGCGCACATACACTGGCACTGGTGATGTAGAGGGGTAGCAGATGGTGGGAGCCAGCTGTTCCAAGCTGGCAGTGGGCACACATGCAGACTCCAGTGGACACACACACACACACACACACACATTCACGCACGCACACATGTACACTCACATAAAACACACACGCACGCACACACATACACACGCACACTACACACACACACACGCTGCACACACACATCTGGGACCGCTGCTCGTATAGGCTATAGGCTCCCAGCTGGAGTTTCACTGGGTCACCTGCTCACCTTCCCCAAGGACACTCAAACATTGTGCCCACTTCCTGCCATCGCCACCCCGTCACCCTGGCACCTTGGCTTGTTTTCCACCCGACCTGCATCAGAGACGGACAAAGGTATAGGCCTATACCAACTATGAACTAACAGCGACTGCAGCGGTACACACCACCACTATACTTCTAGAGCAGCGGCGTACCCTAGAGAGAGCCTGTACTTCACTCCCCACACACGCAGTGCTAAATGGGCTAGCTAAGTGGTTAAAGCACAAGCCATCTATGTTGCCCTGGATAAGGGCGCCTGCTAAACACATACTGTAGATGATAATTACCCACCCAGCTGTCTGGTGCCATGTGCCGTAATAGGTCTCGCCTCAGTGCCGGGGTCCTCCGAGACTTTCCTCACCCACACGTTGCTAATTTCTCAATTTGTCCGCCACGCTTTCCTCTTTCGTTTTACCACGCTTAACCTTTCCCGCCCGCTAATGTACAGCTTTCCCAGCCTCTTTGTCAAATCTGGGCCAAATTGATGCCTCCCGTAATGCCATTTGACGTTTGGCAGGACCGGACCGAATCATTGATATCAAAAACAGGACAACAATAGCTCAAATCTCACCAGTGGGAATTTGATTACCAACGAGATGTACATGAGGAACAGGCCTGAGTGAATGAATAATGTGTTTTCGTTCGCATGGCGAACAAGCCAGGTGTGTTTAGTATAGGCTAGATTTTGCTGGCACTCAGAAGTTCCATCCTGTGCCTCGGGCAACGCAGGCAGTGAAGCAGGCAGCTCTGTGTACGGCGTGGGACCACCGCGCATAGCCTACAGTGCGTCTGGGGAGCCCTTCTCCATGCTAGTCGCTGCAGGACTACCAACACTTGGCGTCTGTGCTTCCCTCGCTCTCTCTTGTTTTGCGGGCACTTGGAGGGTGTTTATCTTGAAAAGAATAACAAGTTGATTTATTCATGCGGGCAATGGAAGACACCTTGCCCTCCTGAGAGGAGGTTGATGGGTATTAGCGGAAGAAGGATAGCCGCTTTTTTGTTATGTTATGTTGTGTCATGCAGCGTGTGTGTGTGTGTGTGTGTGTGTGTGTGTGTGTGTCTGTGTGTGTGTGTGCGTGTGTGTGTGCGTACGTGCGTGTGTGTATGTGTAAACTGTATGTGTGTACGAGTGACTCATAATACTAATGGCACTCATGTAACATATATTCCCCCTAGTTTTGGTGTGTGCGTGCGTGCGTGCGTGTGTGCGTGCGTGCGTGCGTGCGTGCACATGCATGTGTGTGTTCCTTCTGGACTATTCCTGGGCAGCATGGTTGAATTAATTTTACTAGCCTACTACAAAAAGCCAAATGCGGACCTCAATCTATCTTTAAATCCTGATATTTTTAACCCATCTATACAAGCCACACCGGGGGGGGGGGGCATTTCTAAATAAAATCATTACCTATTAAAACATATTTAGGTTCACTGAGAATGAGTGTGCAGGGGCAAATGTTTTCAGTTAAAAATACATGAATAGAAGCAGTTCGAGTGCAGTAACTACGAGGGAAAGAAATTGCCCGATAATGGGTTTAAAAGTGTTCCAACTGGTCAGCCAAATGAGATATCTGCAAATAAGTGATGTTACACTAATTGCAAATATGTTGTTCAGAATCTCAGATAATTATTTATCACCCAAAATCACGAAGGCGAATTTGACCTTTGGGATAGGCTACACAAATAATTAATAATAAAATAGTGTGTCCAAAAATGCAGTTACTGCACTTTGGCTTTGTAGTAATACATCAATTCAGCCAGTGGTAGAAAGTAACTAAGAACATTTAATACTGTACGTAAGTACCATTTTGAGGTATTTGTACTTTACTTGAGTTAAGTATTTCCAATTTTCAATACTTTCCACTACTCCACCATGCACATGTCAGAGGCAAATATTATACTTTTACTCTATATACAATTATTTGAAACCTGATTTACTAGTTTACTTCATAATGCATAATGAGTACTTTCAGCTTTATTGTCACATCACATCACAGTTTTACAGCTAAAGTTCCAGTCATTTTCCCATGGGTTAGAGGGGGGTAAGGATATCAAGGCAGGAAAGAAAGAAAGTTTGAGCACTTTTACCACAACAAGTACAGCGTGTGTGTGTGTGTGTGTGTGTGTGTGTGTGTGTGTGTGTGTGTGTGTGTGTGTGTGTGTGTGTGTGTGTGTGTGTGTGTGTGTGTGTGTGTGTGTGTGTGTGTGTGTGTGTGTGTGTTTGTGGGTCTTAAGATATTTACAAGCTTTTGCCACAAACGGTACAACCAAAAGGTCCCTTATCTTACAAACTGTACAAACAAAGGGTCTCTCTTAGCTTACACATTATACTACCTGAGATAAGATATATAAGGTGTGTGAGCAAGAGTATTTCTATGTTGCAGTACTTTTACTTAAGTAAAGAAATTGGAGTATACTGTTTCCACCACTGTACATCAATATAGTAATTGTAAAATTGATCTTCAGTAGGTTTTTGCTTTCAGGGCTGAAACTAACAGGCATCATCAGATGGTCCACATAACAGTGAGCTCAGCATGGCTGTGAGATTAAGGTGTGAACACAGAACAGAACAGAACATATGGCTGGTGTCAGAGGGAAACCTTGTATGTCCAACAAAACTCAAATCAAATCAAATTTATTTATATAGCACATTTAATAACAACTCTCATTGTACCAAAGTGCTTCACAAGTCACAATACAATACAATACAGTGCAAAAAATTGTGTCGACAAGAGTTAATGTCTTTCCATTTGTTAGACTAGACCTGTACGTGCTCGTTGGCCATCGGCCTACTTGAGAACGATGCAACTTGGGAACCTAATAATACCCGTTGTCAACTTGTCATAACACCCGTTTTAACTGTCTGTCTGTGTCCCACATGGAGACCTCTGTATCTGTGTCTGAAGAGTGCAAACTGACTGTGAAAAGTGTAGTGGTTAAGTAATTAATTTGCAGGTGTGGGGTTGCCATGGCAATCAATTGGCTGAGGGCAGAGGCTGGAAATTGCACAGGTGAGGGGACTTTGGCTCATTAGTCCCACTTAACTGGCAGAGCCTGACCAGAGCCTTTTGTGGTGGTTCTGTAGAACCGTGGGTCTGACCAACTCGATAGTGCACTGCACTCCCTGCGGGGAATATTGCCGTCTCCATATATGAAGGTCACGACACTGACCTCATCAAACCCTGGATAGCCATACATGGAGCAGATTAGATCATCACCTAGATCTGCATGTATGGAGCCGGCCAGCAATTCTACATCTGACCTCAAACCTCAAACCTTAGATCTCCATATATGGAGCTAACCTGTTCTGACATTCCATATGTTGATCTGACCTCATCAAACCCTGTACACTCAAGACAAGCTCCATATATGGCCAGTACAGAATTCATTCCATATGTTGATCTGACCCCCCCATGCTAAAGTGCCAGCGCTCGCCCAGCAGTCTGCCGTCACCCAGGCGGATGCTTCGCCCTAAATCATATGGGCTGTGATCGTGTCGAAACCTTGCCCAAATTTGGAGCCAAAGGTCATATATATAAGTCATAGATACGCCATAGGTGATGACTGACGCCATATTTGATCTGGAGCCGCTGTGTGATGTTGTGTCAGCTCAGCTCTCAGCCGACAGGAACGGCTCTGAAACTCATGTTAGAAGCAGAGGGAACACAGCCGCGCTGTGGCTCTGCCCGTGTGAAGCCT
>NC_137868.1:14517934-14537934 GCF_963924005.1 Protomyctophum bolini
TGATTTGATTGATTGATTGATTCTTTATTTATGTCACGGTACGCTCCTCTGCCCTTGAATGTGTTTTGGGACTTATTACTGGTATTTGTGTTCTGTACCTTACTTTGTAAGCATGTGTTCTGTGATTTCCTGTCTGCCTTGTTTTCTGTCACCTGCCTTGTCTCACCTCCCTGTATTAGTGTAACCCTAGCCACCTGTGTCCTGTTGCCTGTTAGCCTGTCCCAGTGTTGATAGTGTGTTTCAGTTCACCTGTGTGTAGTTAGTCTTGTCTATATACTAGAATTTCGCCGGCCTTCGGCCGGCGAATCCTAGTTACATTGCAGCGCAATATGGGAAGAAGGAAATTGCGGGAGTTGACAGAATTATTATAATAACAGAAAGTGTTTTTTATTTCTCATAAATACGCAAACATGGTGAAACAACTACAGTCACAGAGAGCAGTGCCAAGGTAGCTGCTGCCTGCTAACGATGCAAACAACAGCCTTGCCTGTCGTGTGTGTGACTGTGTGTGTGTGTGTGTGTGTGTGTGGGGGGGGGGGATAGCACTATTTTTCGACATTTTACTGTGTCATAAATATTTACATCTGTAGCCTATATTGTGATTACATTTGACCGTACATTTGACTCTTGTGTTATATTCGTGTGAAATATTCAGTAAAGTATTGTGGTGAAATATTCACCCCAAGTTGATAAGATATGCAGAGAATATAATACCAAGAACCCCCAGTTTGAAATGCATTAGGCCACAGACCCCCATTTGCTACCATTTGCTCTCTGGGAAAATCAGGGTCCATTTGGTTCCATTTGTATGCTCTTGGAGTATGATGACTGTGCTAACAGTATTATCATAAAATATGTCTCAGTTTGAAGATTAAAAAAAACATATTTCATATGTGTGAGCTTGTAAAGTAGAACGTTCAACCTAGAGACAGTGTTGCCAAGTCTGATCATTATAAGCTACTTTGGCTATTGGTAGTCCTTGACATGGAAATGTTTGAGTTCCACTGCTCTGAAACAACATTAGACAACAAAGTTTGACAGTCAACACGATAATTGATTATTTTAAGACTAATTTCCGGACCATTTCTGATTTACCTACTTTGAACTGGCCTCTTAACATTTTTATAGACCTGGTTGCTTGTTTGTTAAAAAATATTTTTTTTAATTTAATTGTATTTTTTTTTTTTTTTTTTTTACTTATAAAAAAACCTGGCAACCCGCGCCCGCGGTCATTTTCCGCTAGCCTGAGCGGAGCTCCCTAGCCTGCTGGAGGGGCTCCCATCATCCCATGCACCCTCGAGAGAAAAAAAAAGGAAAATAAATGCAGCCTTGAGCCTACCAAATATGTTGTGGTCTTGTGGAGCTGCTTGATCACCTCCTCCCCCTCTTTTCCCCAAAAAGCCAATCCCAATAAATCCAAAAGTAGTGTGATTCTGTGTGCCTCACTATCAGTCTTATCCGAAATCTGTCAATCTTTGTCAACTCAACACGTGTTGACAACGCATTGTAAACAGAAACTGTGTGTCACACCAAAAGTGGTGACTTATAGAATTCTGTAGCATTCACATGTAACAACACACGTTGTGTGTCTGAGTGAGGGGGCCTTCGATTGAACAAAGGGGGCTTCTGACTGTGTCGCTTACTCGCCTCCCCTCTGTCAGAGGAGGAAGCGACGCGCAGCCGTCGGGAACCCCCCCCAAACCGACTGCCCCCCCGCCCTCCCGAAAACCGTGAATTGCATAGGCTCATCTTACTGGCTGGCTGCAACATGCACATTTCTAAGAAAGTTGTGTCAGGCCAGGGCACACTACTTGTCTAACAATTTGGAGCTCCCTTTGCTAACTACTGGACTGGAGATGATGAGCTCTGTCCCTTTCTCTCCGTCTCCCTCCCTCGCTGGGGTGAAGACGTGCGTGCTCTTTCTCGCTCTCTCTCTCTTTTCTCTCTCTCTCCCCCCTCCCTCCCTGGTGTGTGTGTGTGTGTGTGTGGGGGGGGGGGGGTATTCGTTGCGCTGCCAGTGCTATACTTCTCCATTAAGCGGTGCAGAACCGAGAAAGTGACACATTATATTTGGATGTAAACGGCGCAGATTTTTGCTTTGGAGATCGGTTTCGCGGATCGGTGGATTTTGCACGGCCGATCCGATCCGATCGACTCGCCCATATAAATAAAAAGCAAGATGGCTGCCGATTGCGAGCTGAGAGACGGAGAAAATAGTGACGTGTGAGCCGGGGGCGGGCCTCTGACAACAGCATGAACACAGGGCAGTGTTGCCAGGTTTGCGAATTGTAAGCGAGTTGTAGTGTGTGCAAGTAGCCTGGTTAAAAGGCCTTGTTTGTGCCGCTGTTGGGGCAACAGAACATGTCGACCAGTTTCTGTCAACCGCTTTTGGTCAGGTGACCAACTCCACAAATGTTAAATTAGATGCCCCAGTGTTTGCAGTTCCTTGTCAGTTCGTCATCGTGAATGATGTGGTCAGTTCCTTGTGTTTCCCTAGTTAGTTATTCCAAGTCCTAGTTATGTCCTAGTTATTCCAAGTTGTTTCACAGTGTGCGTTTTTGAGAATTAAAATCACTTGAATTCACTCCTCTGCCTGTGCCTGGTTCGTTCTGCACCTGAGCCAGAACCACATCGTGACAATGTAAGTGTCATGCTTCCGAAGAAGCCCAGCCCATATAGACTTACAGGACACTTTTTACAGTTTACATAAACCGACATGACAGTTTGCAAACAATGATCAAGTGAATACTAAACTGACTAATACACCTGCAGATTACATAAACAACATAAAATAAAATACACCATTAGGCCTGTAACAGGAGACACATGTACCTACTTGAAGAGCTGGGATTGTCTTTAAGTTGCACTTTAAATATAAAGATATTTGACTTTGCCTACATACTTGTATATAGGCCTATATGTTTTCAGTTAAAAATGTAAAGCTCTATATTCCGATAGTAGTCCTAGAGATTGTCTCACCATCTCTCCAGCCCTTTAGTAAACAGAACATACATTTTCAGGTCAGGAGAGAGAACACAAACAGCTACTGAAAAAACAATTCATAACAATGATTTTTATCAGAATGCAGGGCTATTTAACACTTGACAAAATCATTGCTTTACATAAATGACTAACAATTCGCCTCGAGTGTGCACACCTTTTTGTCTGGCTTGTATATGCACCTGTGTGGGTGTCTGAGTGTTGAATTTCTGATCTGGTGTAAATGTTTTTATATGCTTCTCTTCATATTGTACTCATGTCTGCATGTTTGCGGGAGTCTGATTTTATACATCTGCATGCATGTAAGCCGTGAGCATGCACGTATGACATGCACGTGCATTATATCCTTGCCCCTTTAAACTGGTTGCATGGAAGGCCCCCTGCAAGGCGAAGAGGCCAGCCGCGGCATGAGGAGGGGAGCGCTTAGTTGCGTTTCATGCTTAATTCTGTGTCAATTAGTCGACTGCTACCTTCCCTCTAGCGAAAGAGCGCGGCAAGAAACACAAGCCCACAGAAATCCTCACAGCTTTGACAGGCGTGGTGTTCAATCATTTATCCCAAGGCCCCGGGCCACAGCGCACTGTCAACAAACATTCCACTGAAATCATATCAAGCCTCTACTGTTCTGCTCTCTCTCTCTCTCTCTCTCTCTCTCTCTCTCTCTATCTGCCTCATATACTCCCTCGCCCTCACTCTCGTCTCCTTCCTCTCTCGACTTGCCCACCTTCTTTCTTTCTTCTTCTCCTCCTCCTCTTCCTCCTCAGCCCTCATCGCCCTCTGGGGTTTCTGGGCTCTCTGTAGCAGCAGGGGTTTTAAGTTCTTTAAGCCTCTGCGCCTCTGCTTCCCTCCCAGGACTTTGGCGACCAGGCAGTAATTTGTTTAGTTGTTCCCTGTTTGTCAGTTTCACCCCCAGGTTGGCACATGGTCACATTGGGGACAAAGCTAAAGTCAAGATCAGTTCCAAATACATCAACATGACAAGAAATAATGAATATGTTTCTACTATGAGTCTATTATATGTGTGTTTATATGAATATAAATATGAATATGAATATTAAAGCAGTACTATAGTTTGTGGTGTCGGTGGCCACTTTGGACACAAATAACATGTCAGCCAACGTCATTGACTTCATTTCCCAAGAGCATGTTCTGCGAGGACGCACTGTGATTGGCTTTGACTTTGACTGGCAGTTCTGCCTTGGTTCCTTGGCAAATGCCAGGATGAAACTCAGTGTCTCCTCTATAATACAGTCAAGCCTCTAGCAGGGACCCCGCTGAACATGTAACATGTAACTTAAACAATAAACATGTATCTTTGTGGGACATATGATAGTTATTGCGACTGTAGGTCGCATTTATTATGAAATCGTGCATTTCCAGTCAGTCAGACACGCCCCATATATGGTCGTGCCTCGTGACATCACGTGATGTCATCAATATTAAGACCATATATGGTGATTCCTGATGTCATCAATATTGGCGCCGCTGCCACCCTTTAGGACGAGGTCGCTTCTCGCCCTTAGGCCCTTAGGCGTCATACTGGTATATATATGTTACAACTTATATGTATATAACAACTATAAATTAGTGCTGCTTTAATATGAATAGTGATAGTGAAATATAAACCGGTGGATCAACGTGTAAGAGCACATGCTATGTGGCTATAATCCTTTCCACTGCTGCCAGCTGGTGCAAATCCCAGCATCTCTCTCCCACCTTTCGTGTCTCTGTTCACTGTACCTTCTTGAAATAAAGCACAAAATGCAAAAAACAAAAGAAAAATGGAATGCAGGTTTAAGTTGAAAGGGATCTTTGATCGCAGCATGTGGCCAGATTGGGGGGCTTATGATCTCACAAATAATTATGGAAAGCATGTAGACTCAGTGGAAGTACAACATATACATGTACCCAGCCATTCCCACCAATTTCACTTCCTTTCTTTTATTTTATTTTTATTTGTTTTGTTTTTTTAACACAAACTGAGGATCAAAGAAAACGTGTAATGTTTGGATGCCATTCCAAACCTACTGGACGGAGGATTCAACGTGCCACCAAAGAGACAGGAGAAAAAAACAACAGTGGGCGATTATTAGCTTCATTGTTTTCCGCTCTGCAATCTCTCCCACCCCATTCCCATTGTTGGCCCGCTGGAACTCCAGGAAACGTGCTGATGTGGGATGTTCTGCAGGTATAAGGTGGACAGAGGCCAGAGCTGTTTTTATTTGTATTTTATTTTTTTCCCAAGCTTCCTCTGCTGTGGGCTATAAACACTGATGCAGAGGAAGATAGAAGAGAGAAGAGAGGGGAATCTTCCACTCCTTCTACTCCCTCCTGTCCCCTGTGCATTGCACCCAGGAGGAACTCAACTCACCTGGGTATCTCCGTGGCAGAGAGTAATAAATAAGTGTAGTGAGTTAATTATTGAAGACAGCCTAAACGGATCCCTCCTTCTTCCATTGAAGATGGATGCTATCCTCCATAGGCTTGGGGGTTCCGCATGCCTAGTCTTGCAGTATAGGCCTACATGAAAGTTGTTGTGCTGCCTGCTTGTTTGCCCTGCCGGTGGTCAAGAGTAATAGTGTGGACGGATGCGTCCTCACATTTTTGTGGCTCACATTATGCTCTCTTTCTCTCATACACTTCTCTCTCCACCCCTTTATAATTATTATATTATATATATTTTTCTCACATGTGTTCTCAGTTTTCTTCCAGAAAACGGACGGATTCACTTGAACAGTGGGAGATGAAAAGAGTAAAGACACAAACAAGGAAGCGCGCAAAGAGAGAGGAGCAAAGCATTTTCCAAACCCAAACCACAACAGTCCCTCAAGTTTCAGCCCAAAATAGACCTTGAATACTTGACAACTTCATATACAATTGATCAAAGGAAAATATAATTTGTTCTCCCTCAGCTAAAGCAGAAGGATTTTGACGCAGGATTTTACGAGTGCACTCTATTCCTCAGCTCAATACTGACTGCCCACAACCAACCCACAGATGAAAACGTCGTTTTCAAAAGAAAAATAGGTCTTCAAAAGGCAAGAGAATGCCTCTGTCCTCTTGCACTGTGTTCATCAAACAAAATATGGAGTTTCCTCCACCCATAGCCGCTAACATAAACTGTGAAGATAGCAAGCGCGCCCCATCCTCCCATCCCCAGAGGTTAGTCCTATTCAGGTTATTCAGGTTTCCCTTCAAAAGCAGTGTATTTCTGTCTTCTTGACACCCAGAAATCCGGAAGACAACAACAGGGCCTTTGCACCAGTCCCTGGACAAAGCTAAATTAATATTTAAAGATCATTACCGACCGCCTGAAGTAAAACACAGAGACTAGGTAATTAATTGATTGAGCCGGGCGGTCCTCAGAGAGATTAGACCGGATGAGTGTTGTTTATCTCTGTTGTTATTGAAGCATATTTGATCCCTCTGAGCAAATTGTTTCCCTATTGAATGTAAAGCAGAAGGACATGGTACTGTATGACTGACCTGTAAGGCATATACAATTAGCTCGTGTTCTTTGAGCGATGTAATCGCTTGGGGATTAATTGTCCCTAGAGTTTTATACCCTGGTATGTTTGTAGTGTAGATTATTAATATGAGTAATCTATTGTACAGCACAGTTTACATTGGAACTGCTCCGCGGGCTTGTTTTCACGAGCCAATATAACAAGTGGCGAGATTTCCAGTACTGATATATACAAGATACAGACACATTGTTTGGCCAGGATTCTGGTATCAACTGTTGGATATCATATGAATACAGTGTCGATTGAGTGTTAATTGTTTGGCATTTCGATGTATCACTGGAGCAAGCCAACAGGAGAACAGAAGTTAATTCTACTTTAATTCCCCAGATCAGTATTTCTGCTGCTGCTGCTGCTGTTGTTGTTCAGGACCCTGCAGGGTCCGGCTATATGTCAACATGCTATACTATAACTTCAACTATGTTGAAGGTAACCTTATTTTTATTTGCCATTATTGCTTTTTTTTTCTCTCTTTCTTTTAAGAATGCGCTCAACATTTACATCCATGAATAATGTTTCCGGCAAGGTTTCAGATAAAACAATCTTCTCTTACCCCAAATGTCCTTGACTTAGAACATATGAGAAGTTTTCTTCCCCTGTTTGTGTTTGAAAGCGTCTTGTGAAAGGAACATTAAAAAAAAGAAACTAAGAAAAAAAAACACACCAGTTGGGTTTTTTTTCCTCAAGTTTTTTGGAGATGCCTGTCATGAATGAACATGGTGGTGTGTCCGGGTGCCAGCTGGCACAGGAAACCAAACACATCCCAGAGACAAGCGCACGGCCAGCTGGATGCCCGCCGAGCGCTTTAACACACTCCTCACCATTACTGCAGACTCCATCAGCCCATCCTGTTAACTGACACAACACAACGCTAATTGTGCATTAATCAGTGCATTTAGCTACCCAATCCCAGAAGTCTACGGTGGATTTCTGCAGTTGACTTATTTTACTAAGTTTTATGTTTGTTTTGAGTTGTTCAAGTGGATATGCTTTGTGAGGTTTTTTTTGGCATGCTGTTTAAGGGCACATGGTTGTGAGATGCATGGTGAAAGTTAAAGTTTGCTTGACTTTTTGAAACTCAACTGTGATTGAAGATTCGTGTTTTGATGCATGATATGGATTGAACACTTTTTGCTGTGAGATTTAAGTTTTATTCCTATGAAAGCTACGACTCTTAACAAAATAAACTTCTTGAACCAGCAAGTTGCGGTGTGCGGATCTCTCCTCCTTCCTTAAAACGATTCCTATGAATATTTTGACACTTTGACTTACTACTGTATATGTTTTTTTAATTAGCATCAGCCAGTGATGCTGCAGCATTATGACTTGGCAACTGATTTGCACTACTTGACTTCAGCTAGTGCAGTGGTGTCCAATATGGCATCATGTAGCCAGACGAAACATATCTCACGTCTAGGGCACACTACTGTCTCACAGCTATTGAAAAGTAGTTGAAACCCCAGCATCAGAATTTTTGGGAAATCTTTCACCGGAAATAGCCGACCGACAATCGAACTGTGAGTTTGTTTGTGGATCGGCAATTTTCAACAAAAATATTGTATATATCTAGCGAAACTGAAACAGGAATTCACTAGCATAGAGCCCCTGAGGCTCCGCACAACAACGTATGGGGTTTAGGTTGTTAAAGACCTTAATAACTTTGTATTGTAGAGTGGGTGTATTTCTTCTCAAGACTGTAACACGGCTCTTATAGATTTATTTATTTGCTGTTCATTAAATCTTTAAACTGAATAGGCTACTTCTTCTGGATATTAGCAGTGTGACGGCCCCCTGTATAGATTGTATTGTACTATATATTAGGGTGTATGGCATGGAATTATGGTAGTATGGTAATTATATTAGGTGGTCTGGTGTAGCTTTATATATATTATATTTATAATTCACTTTGGTTAGTTTGGTTCCTTTGCTTTGCTGTCCTAATTTCTGTTCTCCTTATTTTTGGATTGGGGAGCAGAGCTGTGATGTCATGACAATCAGTCAAGCGGCGGCACCTGGGCCCGGTGCCGACGCCCTGTATAAAAGCCTGTCTCCTCAGTCCCTTCCTCACCTCTGTTGTGTTCACTTTTGTTAATACATTCAACATGCACCCATACCTGCACTCATGCATACACTACTGACTACTGACTTCCACACCTCATCTATTTGCTCCAGATTATCCTTATTTTTGATTACTTAATAAATTAATATTGCTTTTGAATACTGCGTCTCCAGCATATAGGGTCCAACTAGACTGTGTGCTAATGTTTATTCTCTCAACGGTGGAAAAATAAATTCCATGGAGACACAAAAAGCCACCTCAAGCTGTTTTTTATTTTCTCTCTCTCTCTCTCTCTCTAGCTCTCTCTCTCTCTTTTGCATAATGATATGATTGATTCGCTGCAAGTGTCATTCAGCAGGGGTCGTGTCCCAAAGCTAATTCTTCAATAATTAAACATTGATGTTTAAAACATTTTTATATCATTGAAGGAAGGGGATATTTGCTGTGTTTAAGTTAAACTTTCAATCAGTATACTGGTTTTCACCTGGTAACCTTTCCTACACACCACCCTGCATGTATATTATATGGGCTGACATTGTGGACAAAAAGAGGCCTTTTACAGTGGACAAACTAGTGGTTACAGTAAGGGGCAATGACGCCACCCCTACAAAGAGGCCTTTACAGTGGACAAACTAGTGGTTACAGTAAGGGGCAATGACTCCACCCCTACAAAGAGGGTGCCCTAGGCGGCTATGCTATAAGGACGCAGTTGCCCGAGGGCTTCAATGCACAGTTTGCACACATCTTTCCAGGGCTATTTTAACTTGCTGACAGAGTCAGCGTGTTTTGGGGACTTTTAGACTTTAGAATTGTTATTCTTGTAAGACCCCATGCAGCCCCCAGGTGGTGTACAGTAGTGCCACTTAACATTTAATC
This sequence comes from Protomyctophum bolini, assembly GCF_963924005.1. Taxonomy (NCBI): domain Eukaryota; kingdom Metazoa; phylum Chordata; class Actinopteri; order Myctophiformes; family Myctophidae; genus Protomyctophum; species Protomyctophum bolini. Next base: position 14,527,394 of record NC_137868.1, read on the forward strand.
ATCCCTGTGTGTGCCTCAGTGAGGCTACTGTGAGAAAAGAGCAAATGCTGATTACACACGCGTTACAAACTGGTTATGTGCTTTGCTCGTTTTTTCCCCTCTAGGCGATTATCAATCATCCAGTCATTTATCTTACCCTGGTGTTGGCATGGAATATTGAGTTCCTTTTATCAACTGCCAGACTACCTCAGCTGTGCGATATTACCGGCTTCAGGTTTGTTGGCGCACGCTGGAGAAAATACCACAGGGAGGTAAGAAGTCAGGTTCCCATACAACTCCTCAACTCTGCATGATTGTTGAGCCTGATTTGTACTTAGTAGTACAACTGTGTCGCACAAAGATAGCCGGTCTACAAGCTCACAATGCCTCGCTGATGCGACACGTCGTGAGCTTGTAGATCGGCTATTTTCCGGTCCGGAACGCCTTCGTACAACCATGCATCAATCAGCCATTATGCACATGATGAACACTTGTAAACTGCTTTAAATGTACATAGCTGATTTGTAATGTTGTGTTGTTATTTAAATGCAATGTCAACCACTTGACAGATTGACAATGTAAGATTAGATCCAGAGCATAATGGGGTTGTTAGAAATAGAAATGCATCTCATTAACATATATGTCATACAGTGATTGCATTGGGACTGTTTTAACTGCCATTTAAAATGTATTAAAGGGTATATTATTTAAAATTATTGGACTGCAAATCTGATGAAAATACTGAGGCATTGTGATTGCCACGATCGGACAGCATGCACGATGACATTACCACCAACTGTAGTTTTCACAAGAACAAATAACAAAATATATAAATTCTTTATTGATAAATTCTTCCTGTTATGAAGTCAAAATGGCTTTTCTGGTCTAATGGCCAAAATGGCAATTTGACTGCATGGTCCATGGGCCAATGCTTCATGGTATACATCTGTGCTTTTTCTTTGGTTTTGTTCATGGTGGTACCCCACCACGTGTGTGCGCGCGTGCGTGCGTGTTTTCAGCTGTATGTTTGTGTTGTGTGCGGATGGACTGTGCGGTTGAGGGTGAGGGGTGAGGAGGAGGAGGGTTGTTCTAGTTGAGGGTGAGGGGTGAGGAGGAGGAGGAGGGATGTTCCGCAGAGGGTGAGGGGTGAGGAGGAGGGTTGTTCCGCAGATGGCTCACAAGCCAACCTTTCAATTAGGGCCTGGAGTATAAATATCCGTGGCTGATTGGAATGTGGCGGCTGCAGCCTGCCGGCACAAAAGCCTCTTCTTGGCGCAGCGCCAAGCCCCCGTCGCTCACTCACTCTCTCTCTTGCTCGCGTTGGAAGCCGCCCAAGGTTACTTCATCAATGGCCACAACAATGACTTCTTACTCCCTGTATATCCGCCACGACCACCGTCACCACCCTCCCTCTCGCTCTCTCTTTCCACCGTCCCAGTGTGTATATCCCCCGCCAGCCCAAGAGCCGACTTTACATCTGAAAGAGGCCTTCGGTTGAACTTGACCCAGTTAGGGGGCCTGTTGACGCTGCTCTTTCTTTCCCCCCTATATTCCTTGTCCATCAAGTGGATCAAATTTTCCATTTCAAATGGTGTTATTTCCAGCATGAAATCTCAAACAGATTTGTCTTTTTTCATGAGATTCAGTCTTGTTTATAACTGCCCATAGCAAGGGTTTGGCTAATCTTATTTAGGAAAATGCTGCAGGTGAACAGTCCCTGTATGGAGACCCTGTTTATCCCACTGAGATTATGGGGATGAGCTCCCGGGGAACTTATTCTTGCATCCCAAAAGCCTGTCAGCATAAGCTGTCTGAGAAATTATCCACAGACCCAGACAGATTGTGGTTGGGGGCATAAAATGACAAAGCAGAAATCTTTTGAGAAGAGGATGTGTTATCGTTGCAGAGTGCTTTTGAACAGCCTGCAAATAGGATATAACTTGTGCTTGTTATAAGGTATAGTTGTACAACCATAAAGATAGTGACAAGTTATAGATTGTAATACTTTTGTTTTGGCAGCTATACTGGTAGGCCAGTATAGGACAGACATATACTGGCCTACCATGGGATGACAGCCCCATTCAACGGGATGGTTTCCAGGTACCGTAGTTGTACATCGGGTGGTTTTGGATACATCTAAGCATCAGTTTTAAGGTGTGACAGTTGAACACACGTTTCCCTTCGAGACAAATAATGCATCCAAACGTTGCTGCTACTGTAGATGCTGAGGTTTTCTCTCATTGCCCTCCCTATTGGTCTGGGAGACATCCAGACCAATAGTGTCATGTCCCGCCAGTGGTGTCATATGCCCTTTGTTAGAAAACATACCCTCTTCTTTTAATGCCGTCACCCCTCCCCCCATGACCCCACTTCTCTCTCTCTCTCTCCCCCATACCCACGCCATGTCAGGGAAAGCCCCCCCAGTCTCTCCTGCACGCAGCATCCCTCTGGAATCAGGAGAGATTACAAATTAGGGGATTAAGTTCCCCTCCTAACCCTATAATCCAACAAACAACAATGCTTTCTAACGTCGGCCAAGAACTCCCGAGGCGTGGGTAAGTCCTCCACGTCAGTTAAACCTTATGGAAGGGTTCCCTTGGAATAAAATAATAATAATACGCACACACACACAGCACACACACACACACACGCGCGCGCGCATGCTCGCTTTCTGTCTCCAGCTCCTCCACCCCCACGCCTATTTATTATTATCTTTTTATGATCCTGTGTCTGTAATGAGGCGACATGGGAGACGATGCCTAATATCGGCTAATAGGGTCGATGGAACACGCCATTTTATTGGGATCACTCCTGGCACAAGGACGAAGAGGTTGCTAAATGCCCGTCTCCACTTCATTGTAACCCCCTCCCCGCCACCCTTGTGTATACTGTACATCAACAATGCGGCGGCGGACAACAGTAATGATCCCGATAATATTACCATGCCCCGGTGGTGATGTAAGACGCCGGCTAGCCACTGAAATAGGGCCCTGTTTTAAATAATGTCAGCGACGAGGCTCTGGGCTGGAGGTATATATGGAGGTCCGTGGGACGCACTCTTTTAATTTCATCGCTCTGTCAGCTTTTATTAAAACCCATTCGTCACAAAGGGAGAGTGAGAGAGAAAAGGGGCCGTGTTGTGGTGCCAGAGAGAGAGAGAGAGAGAGGAGAGAGAGAGAGAGAGAGAGAGAGAGAGAGAGACACACAGAGAAAGAGTTAAGAGAGACGACGTGGGGGAAAGGAGAGAGGGGGTAAAAGTGGGGGCAGCATTATAAAGAAAGAGAGATGGAGAGATGAAAAAGAGTGATATGATGGGGTGCTCTGGGGGACGGAGGGTGGGGTATATAGCAGCGTTGGGTGAGGGGACACTGGGGAAAGGTGTCGGGGGGGGGGGTTGCCATCACCTTGGGGAGAGGGTCTTAGACGAGGAGGAAGACGGGGGTGGCAGAGGAGACGGAGGAGGAGGAGGAGGAGGAGGAGGAATGAGAGACAGAGGGGGTTGCTCAGCGGGAGAGATTAATGATGGATCCAGGGGTACCCCTGGACCGGTGGGACGCCCCCACACCCCGGCTACACCTTCCCACCCAGCCCTCCCTCCCTGCCACTATCCCCATCCCACTATCTCTCTCTCTCTCTCTCTCTCTCTCTCTCTCTCTCTCTCTCTCTCTCTCTCTCTCTCTCTCTCTCTCTCTCTCTCTCTCTCTCTCTCTCTGTACCCCACCTTCATGCCCATTTGTATCTGTCTTTGAAGGGGATGGGGGGAGGGTGTACCCCCCACCCCAGAGACATAGAGAGAGAGAGGTCCAGAAACGTGTCACTGCAAAAACCACAGATTTTGTCCTCTATTTATTTATTGATTTTATTTGTATTTTTATTTTTGGGGGAGGGGGTGTTAATAATCTTCTTATAAACTAACTAGATTACACTTCTGAGAATGCACAACTGGTATTTACACACACACACACACACACACGCACACACACACAGCCCCACACACACACACACACACACACACACACACACACACACCATGTAGGCACACACAAGATGAAAAGAAAAAAGAACACGGAGACACACTTTATTGTGTGTAACGTTAACGTGTTTTGATGTCTTCCGTCTTTGTGGCCTAATAGGATTACGTCCAAACTCCCGTCTCTCATTTTGAAGGTTTGAGGAAATATCAGCCCCGGTTTGTGCGGCGTGTGCATTTATTTATTTCCACTGGGGACCATGCAGGCCAGGGTTTCTGCCAGAGAGTGTGTGCGTGTGCGTGTGTGTGTGTGTGTGTGTGCATGTGTGTTTGCAGTGGTGTGTGCGCACACGCGTGTGAGGGCGTGTGTATGTCATGGTGTGTTGCTTTGACTTTGGCGCCGGTTTCTGAAGTGGCATCAAAGTGGGCCGCCATGCTCCGCCGTGCCGCCTCGTCTCCACTCCACTCCACCCTGTCCTGTGGAGCCCTGCTCCCTGTCATCATCTACAGCCCACACACGCACCCCCCGCACGCGCACACACACACACACACACACACACACACACACACACACACACACACACATACACATGCACGTGAGCGACGGCCGTATACCTTCCAATCAAAAGGAGGAAATTAAATGATTCATCGCGTCTCCTGATGTAAAAACATGAAGAAGGGAAAGAAAAGGAAAAGGGGCCCGGGTGCACGGCAGAAAACACTTGTACAATGCTTCCGTTTCTTTGACCATGCATCCCCTGCTGCTTCTCTGGCTGTTCCTCTAAACTGAATAGTACATGACGGAAGAAGAGGAGAGAAAGAATAAGATGAGGGGGGGAGAGAGAGAGAGAGAGAGAGAATAAAATGAAGTGTGACAACATATGAATTTCAAATTGTCGAGGAGACATCAAAGTATGCCATCCGGGGCTCTCTCTCTCTCGCTCCCTCTCTTGTCTCTCTCTGTCTCTCTCTCTCTCTCTCCCTCCCGACAAGGACACTTTCTGATTTTTAATTCCGTCCCTGATTGTATCACCGGGGCCCCCCTAACGAAGAGAGGAGCGCCACGCGGCGAGCGACTGGCATCAGGCAGCGAGAGATAGAGCGGGGGCAGAGGGGGGACGAGGAGAGAGGGGAAAGAGAGAGAGATCAGAGGGGGGTGGGGGGGGTGGGGGTTTGTGGGGTGGGGGGTGTAGAAGAGGAGATAGATGGAGGAGGAAGGAGAGAAGAAAGAAGAGGCTCATCCAAACACAGGCGGCCGGGACCCTTTGTTGTCGGAGCGATCACAGCGCCTCTTTCATCAGACAGAGAGATGGAGAGAGAGAGGAGGAGAGCTTCTCTTCGGGGTGATGGGGACATGGGCAGAATGGGAGGGGACTACTTCTCACATATCAAACCAAGGTTCTTCTTCCAAGGACTTTCACTTTAAGTAGACTTTTTTTCCTTTTTTACAGGGAAGATTGCTTTCGCTTATATACGAATGAGAAGTGCAGAGCAGTGTAACACTAAAACCTTACCCTGAAACGACCAAAAATATGGTTTGTGTATGTATGTATGTGTGCATGCGTGCGTGTGTGTGTGTGTGTGTGTGTGCATGTGTGTGTGGCTAAGCAGCGCTTGCTTTCTATCCCTGATGATCGCTCCATTCCTGCACCGTCCATGTGACAACACAGACTCCTGCTGCAGTCTAATTGCCTGGGAGGTTCGCAGCGGGAACCTGGCAGGCCGCTGGCATCCCCTGCTATCTCTGGCAAAGCCCTGCGCCAGCGCTGCCGCAGTGCCAGCCGGCCCTGCCCAACTCCTCGCCAGGGGTCACATGGCCCAGAGTGCCTTTACCCCTTGTGGAAGTACTCCCGCGGTGCCCCCTTTGCGGAAACGGAAGGGAAACCCCTGGCCTATATCTGGTTGGAAAGTTCATATTTCTGCCATGCTGTCAGACACAGCAGTGCACGCACACACACACACACACATACATGCAGACAATGCGAGGCGGCAACCTTGTGTTTTCTTTTTTTTTTTGTTGCTGATTTTTCATTTTGCCGTGATTTTATTAGTTTTAGGAAAAGCGTAAAAATAACCGGTTCCAAGTAATGTACATTTCCTCCGTGATGTTATCTCCATCTAATAAAATGAAATATGAGGCCAATATCAAAAACATGCTTCCTATATTAAAAAGACAAAAGTCATATATCATGGGATCTGGGACGAAAGCAAGAACAGTACCGGTAAAAGCCTTGTTACACTTGCTTGCACAATGGTGTCGCACACCAAAGAATACCAGATCTACAAGGTCACACTGTGTCACAGTGCGGCGCGGGGCGAGCTTGTAGATCTGATATTTCCGGTGCGCGACACCAGTGCACAGCTGAGTATAAATCACCCTTGCGGATTAATTGAAACGGCCAGTGCGCCAAGGTTCCTTTTGAAGTGGGAGTCGGTGTTCATTTCGTTCATTTTGTAAAACCATGTTCGTCGACTACCTTTTTTCACTAAAAACTATAAGGTATGATCACTACTAAATATATTAACAATTTCGTCAACAAATAAAAACTACTATTACTAAAATGTTGATGAAAGGACTACTGGAGAAGAGAACTATAAGACAAGTCATTTTATGTTTGGTTGCACTCGTTGTGATCTTGTAGAGAGCTATTTTCAGCATGTTATATCAAGCATTACGGCCCAGTCAAGGCCCGGCTGACCCGCAAAAATAATAAATCGTCGTCAAAATCAACTGTAGATTTAGCCGACTAAGACCTTACAATAAGTCGACTGAAACTGGACCGAAACCAAAACATTTCAGATGACTAAAATATGACTCAAACTATAATGGCATTACATCCAAAAACTAAACTGAATCAATCAAAATTCGCTGCCAAAAATAAGGCGGGCGGTGCACCTTTGAAGTGTCAGAGGAACCAGTTGAACCAGCAGCATGCTGCAGGCCCATCAATCACAGCGCTGATAAGGTAAGAGGGTTCCACTGTGGTTCCACCCTGCAGGCGCCCTCCCTCCACCGCTGGGTACACGTGGAGCTGCAGGCGGAGGAACACCAACACACCTGGCATTTAGACCCACGCATCATGTCACTTGTCCCCGTCTGGCCAGGTGTGACAGCTGGAGCTAAATGTTATAGTCTATAAGGGGGGCTGTCATACATCTGGAGAGAGAGAGAGAGAAGGAGAGAGAGAGATTTAAGTGTGTGTGTGTGTGTGTGTGTGTGTGTGTGTGTGTGTGTGTGTGTGTGTGTGTGTGTGTGTGTGTGTGTGTGTGTGTGTGTGTGTGTGTGTGTGTGTGTGTGTGTGTGTGTGCGCGTGTGTGCGTGCATGTGTGTTTGTGTGTGCGAGAGAGAGCAAATGAACGTGCATGCGTGCGTGCGTGCGTATGTGTGTCTGTGTGTCCATGCATGTCTAAAAGTGTCAGTGCAGGGTTGATGGCCTTACATGACAGTCACATGGTGTGATAAAAACCTGCACAGCCCGACCTGAGAAATGTGCTGAGCTGTCAAACACACTGTACGGCTCCTCTGCTCCCCTTTGGCACTCCTTGTCAAGGGTTCAATCTGAGCCATTAGGTAACATGTTCCACATCATCACGGTGTGTCCTTAAAAAACCAGTTTTTTCATGGCGTCATGACAAGATGAAGAGCTGGAGCATGGCTGGCTTTATATCATCATGACAGCTAATTAATTGGTGGGTCTGGTTGAACCCACGTTAGTAATTTAGTTTTTTTTACTTATGTAAGCTAGTTCATATCTGGACTCAGTCAGCCTTGCATTGAGAACTCTACACTGGCATACATATTGTTTAGAAACTGAATCGTCTTTATTGTCACATCACAGGTTTACAGGTGTAATACAGTGGGTGAAATGTGTTTTTTCCACCTGTTTTTGATGTTTCCAGAAAGAGAAAGAAGAGACAGAAGAGGGCAGGTATCAAAGTGACAATAAGGTATCTATAGGTATCTATTTAAACCTGTGTAGTATATCCATCCAACATTATGTACATGAAGTGTCACGATACGTGACGTTTTCTGTTGTGCTTTTGTTTTGTAGTATTTTTGGTCCCTTGGTTTCCTCTGTTGCTTTTGTTACCACTGTTGTCTCACCACCTGTGATTATTAGTTTGCTCCACCTGTGTTCTGTTGGTCTCTTAGCCTATCACTGTCTTGATTTTGAGTTTTGTTCACCTGTGCCCTGTTCTCCCTGTGTATATTTATAGCCCTCATGTTTTTTTTTGTTCCTTGTCAGTTCATTGTTTGATGTTAAGTGTGATGTTGCTTGTACCCTGGATTTTAGAATAAACCCTCAAGCATTGAGACTTCTCTGCCTCTGCGCCTCCCTGTTCTGCACTTGGGTCCTACCTTATTGATTCACACCGTGATAAAAAGAGCATAGCAGCTGGTATACTGTTCATGACATTAGTATATAGTACTGTTGCGTTCACACGGGCAGACGCAACGACGCATAGGCGCGTTGAGAGTTGATTTGGAGCAGCTTCATGTATCATTGCGTCTTTGCAATGGCATGCCGCTACCTTCCATTGACAATGAATGGTAGACTGCATCTTTTACATCTGTTGTACATAAAACATGTAAAATTCACATGTTGGTCCATGAGTCCAAATGTCTAAGGCCAACCTGATGACAGGCGGTGGCCATGCCTTGTTCAACAGTCTCACGGTAGCCGGATGGAACAGCTGTACATAAATGCATGTTGCTCTTGATACTACAGTAGCCTAGGCCGCCGTCGTTGTAGGTGCCTGTTTATTGACAAGTCACACCCTTAGTGAACCATGTATTATTTATGTTCTCACAATTTCCATATTAGGGAAAGATTATATTATATTAGTGTACTGTACACAGTAAAATAAATGTACCGTATTTAAACAGGACCTCAGAACCTTTCTACCAGTATGTATGGTAGAGTAGGTAAACCACATGCGTCCCTAATCTGGGAATGTTATAAAAACTATAACTACATCCACGTAAACTCACATCGCAACAATGCATGTCATTCCTGTATTCATATTGTGTTTTGCAAGTGTTCCTTGTTCATAGTTTTAGTTAGTGTTTTACTGTTCAAGGTTCAAGGCACAAGGTTTCTTTATTTTGTCTCCCGAAGGATAAATGGACCCCAAGGACCCGCTATGCAGCATACAGATACAACACAATACAATACAAGACAACAAAGGCACACAGTGACCCGTACAACATTAAAATACCACACACCACCATACCTAGTGCAAAAGAGGGGAAGAACATCACCTCAAAACCTTCAACTGTTCTGTTGTTTTACTTTACACCTGTGTACCTTTATTTTGTAGTTATGCCTCCTGGTTTCCTCTGTTTCGCTTGTACTGTGATTAGCCTATTAGTTTTGCACTTGTGTCGTTTTAGTCTTAGCCTATCCCTGTGTTGATTGTCAGTTAGTTTTATCTGTGTCCTGTTACTCCCTGTGTGTAAATGCTCCCTGTTTTTTTCAATTCATTGTCAGATTATGAGTTATAGTCACAGTTTTCTCTGTTGCGCTCTCCTGGTGTTCCCATTGCTCCTATAGTGTTGATAAACATTTTGTAACCTGCTCCTGACTGTCGTCCTGCATTTGGGTCCTACACTCGCTGGTCTCCAACCGTGACAAACGTAATGCATTGTTTTGCTTGCAGAGCGGCTATTTACGGCAAATAGTCCCCCGTCAATGAAGTATATTTGGTTTAAGTGGTTTATAGAATATAACTGTATACGTGCAGGTTGGAGGACCTGGTCACCCTACTGTACCATTGACACATTTAGACATGAGAGAGCATGAGAGAGCACACTGCACTTTAGCAGTGCAGTGTGCTCTCTCATGCAGGAGACCAGTGTAGAACATAAAAGTTCAGATTTCAGAACACGTTGTGACGGCCCCCTGTATAGATTGTATTGTAGCCTACTATATATTAGGGTGTATGGTATGGTATTATGGTAGTATGGTAATTATATTAGGTGGTCTGGTGTAGCTATATTTATAATTCACTTTGGTTAGTTTGGTTCCTTTGCTTTGCTGTCCTAATTTCTGTTCTCCTTATCTTGCAGTGGATTGGGGAGCAGAGCTGTGATGTCATGACAATCAGTCAAGCGGCGGCACCTGGGCCTGGTGCCGACGCCCTGTATAAAAGCCTGTCTCCTCAGTCCTTTCCTCAGCTCTGTTGTGTTCAGTGCTCTCTTGCACTTCTCCCACTATGCACCTTCCCCAACTCTTTTAAAGGACCTATAACATAAAATTCAACTTTTTCAAGGCCTTCATGTCATATGGGTGTTTTAATGGAAATTGCTCTCAGGAACAGCTCGACTGATTTTGGCCTCATCGTGATGTCATCAATGTCACCCTACTTTGTATATTTCCCCCTCTTCTTCAGTCTTCAGTTCCAAATTTGCATTTCCACTTTGTTTACAATGTCCACCATTGTTGATTTTCCAAGCTGGCATGGAATGGAAACAAGCCTGGTTTTATCTAGCATCAGTATTATAATGACTCAAATATTAAATAATCTGCCTATCAGCCCCCCCACCACCTCAGAACATTGTGGTACTGCAGCTAAAACTGCTTTCAAATGA
>NC_137868.1:14550434-14757934 GCF_963924005.1 Protomyctophum bolini
CATCGCTTTTTATTTATAGACTGTCTGCGCGCATGAGACGAGAATGACTGAACGCCAGCAACGCGCCTTCTTTAATTGAGTGCTGAAAACCCTGGTGCGTGTGTGTGTGTGTGTGTGTGTGTCAGTGTGTGTGTGTGTGTGTGCGCGCGCGCGCGCGTGCGCGCACACACACTCAGCTAGTCACACACACTCAGCTAGTCGAGAGAGAATGCGGATACATTAGGATTTTTTGTTTTGTTTTACTGCATGTGTGCGGGTTCAGGCCACAGAAAATGCACCCATGCATTCAAAGACTGAGTTCTATTCAGAAGGATGTGTTTTACTAGATCAGCACCATGTTTCCATTCTATTTTAATGTGCCTTGTGCATTTATTTATTTGTTTTATTTTATTTTTTTATAGATGAATAACAAGCAACACAATACGACAATTAGCCTATTTAAATTCATATACATTTGGTTGCTGTGAGCTTTGGGATGTAAAACTCAACAAAAGCGTCCGTTTTGTATGACTATCACGTTGCATTCACCTCCGGAAAAAAAAACCAGGACAATATTGTAATTACTATTCACAGTTTTTCAAGCATTTAATACCATATCATGTAACATCTAATTTGCGACTGTAAATGCTGTTTCGTAAATTCAAATAAATTAGCTATTTAAGCTGTGTCTAATGGTAGCCTACACACACCTTGGATAAAAATACCACCCGGGAATAAATTACCCTGACATGACACCAAAGTCGTGAAGATTGTCTCCCACTCATCTCAAATACATATAAAGGATGGTTGGAAATAACCACGCCTTTTTTCAAGAATGATGACGAGCACCTGTGACCCCGTGAACATCAACCACACACACACACGCACGCGCGCGCGCGCGCGCACACACACACACACACACACACATCTTCGGTCGAGGCAGCAGAGGCAAGGACACCACAGAAAGATCCAACTTACCGTTTAGTGTCGCGTGGTCCCGGTTTAAAACGAGCGGTGAAGTGAGTCCTCCTGAAAATATAGTAGGCTACAAAAAAAGTATAGTCGCAAGGGAAAACAGTGAACACGACAACAAACAAACAAGTGCGCGCGAGAGATAAAAAGGCAAAACACTGCTTTCAGGTGAATGATTAAAATAGGAGTGTTGCCTGGAAAAACCTTCCAAAAAGGGCTCCTTGTTTTAGAAAGGACTGGAACGTGTGCCTGATTGCAGAGTTTTAGGCGAATGGAACGGGAGAGATGTAAGATTTGTTTAAAGCCCCGCATTTCCATTTAAGAACGTGATTGTGTTTGCAAAGATCCCTTTCAATCTTCGCATCTCCCCCCTCTCTACCCCTCAGCGTCTCTGAGGCTGCTTTGCAATTCATAGAATTGGTAATTTGCTATTGGGACAAAACGTGAAGGGAAAAATAATCAGATCAACCGGGAGAGGAGAGCGAGAAAGGAGCCAGGAGCAGGAAACAGAGAATATTTCTCTAAGTTGCTGTTTAGTAAAATGCTTGGAGAGAGGAACATTTTCTAGTTAAAAATATATCGTCTTATATTTAAACATCACATTTTCATGACTAGGGAAATTCTACAAAACTAATTCAAAAACAGTTGGATGACAGGTTGAGGGGGGAATAAAACACAGGTTTTGATATATTTCCAAATGTTTCTTTGATAGCTTATTATATTATCCTGATCAATACCCTGCTCAAAGGCTTGTCATGTCGAAACGCTGGTAATTGGTAGCCTAGTATATTTAATAAATGATGCTTGAGTTTGACACACTGCGATTATTAACATCTGTATGCTGCTGCCTACTGTAAACCTTGATTATTAACATATGCTGCTGCCTACTGTAAACCTTGATGATCAAGATAATAAGGCATGATATATTTGTCACCGTGCCGCGTGCGTGTGTTGATGCTCGTGAAGAATTAAGTGTATATGGAGAGATCATGCGAGAGTCTGAGAGACACATAGGGAGAGGCAGGCCGCAGGCAGACAGACAGACAGACAGACATATGAGAGAGAGAGAGAGAGAGAGAGAGAGAGAGAGAGAGAGAGAGAGAGAGAGAGAGAGAGAGGATATCGTGGTCTATATCATAACAAAGTGGGTGGTAATGATGAGATCATACAACACTGAAAATTACTGAGACTGTAAATAGGCTATATGACAAACGCGGAGCGGAGGCTATAGGCTATAGAGCACATTTGTCACACACGTATATATGACAACATCCATGCAAAGACACGTGACACGCCTTATTTACATGCATCCAGCATCTCGGTGTGTGTGTGTGTGTGTGTGTGTGTGTGTGTGTGTGTGTGTGTGTGTGTGTGTGTGTGTGTGTCTTGTGTGGGCGCGTGTGCATGACAGTGCATGTGTGCGTGCGCGCGCGCGTGTGTGTGGGTGGTTGACAATTTTGGAACACCGTCCGCAGTTTATAATCTGCTTAAAGCGAGGCATACTAGTCATCAGTGACCTATGATGATAAAGGTGTAGCCGTGTAGGAGAAGAGGGGGGACTTTGGTCACCCCCTTTCAAAAAGATCCCCGCACTCCCCCACGTGGTTAGTTGCAAAACAACGCGACCAACCAACCAAACCCGGGGAAAGCTAATCGCTCCGCGCCGCTCTCAGCTCTCCTCTCCATCCATGACCATATCAACGCCGCTCTTGGGTAGAAACGGGTGAACAATATATTCTGGACAGACAATTAGCTGCCTGGGATCTGTGCGCACTGACCACCTTGGAGATACTTACACTCAAAATACAACTGAATGATTGGGCATAGTATGCAAAAAAAAAAAAAAAAAAGAACGAGACTGCTAAATGCACAAATGGACATTTAAGTACCAGTATGTCTTTTTTTCTTTCTTTTCTTCTGTAACATATGTGGATCAGGAGCCGATCCATTCTGTGCGTAAAACGCGCTGTGCAACGTTCTGAAACCCTGCGCCTATTGAATATGCCTCTAGTGGGCTCGAATCGGTGAGGAGCCAATACAAGCGAAGGGGGGGCGTGTCCTCGCTCTTCCCCAAGACCTCCCAGAGCAGGTTGTTGCATTTTGGCTGTAAAGCCTCGAGACCTCCGAAGTGCTCGTCAGTTTTCGAAGTCGGAGCCATGGCGACAACAGCTCAGTATATTCCTCGGAATAACTCCTTGCCGTCTAACCCGCTCATGCATCCGGATTCGGATAGGATGCACCAGGGGACGACTTACCGAGAGGTGCAGAAAATGATGCACCACGAGTATTTGCAAGGGCTAGCGGCTACCAACACGGGGCACCCGATGAGCCTGACGCACCACCAGTGGCTGCCCACCTCCAACACCGACTGGACCAGCGGCACCCACATCGCCCAGCAGGAGCACAAAGCCAACGTGGTGCAGGCGAGCCGAGAGGACCTGAGCAGCGGCTTCCACCACAGATCTCACCTCGTGCACCAGCAGACGCAGAGCGGCCACCACGGATCATGGGCGCCCGCCACGACGCACCACCTCTCCCCTCTGTCGCCCGCGTCCAACGGCCACCAGTCGCTGGTCTACTCGAATCCCGGATACACGAACCTCAACGCGATGCTGAGCCCCCAGCCCGGCACGCTGCACCACGGCATGCGCGACCCGCTGCACGACGACACGGGCAGCGGCCACGACAACCAGATGGAGTCCCCGCAGCAGGCGTTCAGCCACCACCAGGACCACTCGGACGAGGACGCGCCCAGCTCCGACGACCTGGAGCAGTTCGCCAAGCAGTTCAAGCAGCGGCGGATCAAGCTAGGCTTTACGCAGGCGGACGTGGGGCTGGCTTTGGGGACACTGTACGGAAACGTCTTTTCTCAGACCACGATCTGCAGGTTCGAGGCGCTGCAGCTCAGCTTCAAGAACATGTGCAAGCTAAAGCCGCTGCTAAACAAGTGGCTGGAGGAGACAGACTCTAACACCGGCAGTCCGACCAATTTGGACAAGATTGCCGCGCAGGGCAGGAAACGAAAGAAGAGGACCTCGATCGAAGTGGGGGTGAAAGGGGCGCTGGAAAACCATTTCTTAAAATGCCCGAAGCCCTCCGCTCATGAAATCACCTCGTTAGCTGGCACTCTTCAGTTGGAGAAAGAGGTTGTCCGTGTTTGGTTTTGCAACAGACGACAGAAAGAAAAAAGAATGACACCGGTGGGGGTTCCTCATCCTAATATGGAGGACGTATATTCTCAAGCAGAAACCCCCCCTCTACACCACACACTACAGAGTCCTGTCCAGTGACTGTTTTCATGAACAACACAACCATTTTCGGGGGAGAGAGGGGGGGAAAAAACAAGAATATAGGAAAGGGAAAGGACTACGGAGTTTACAGTATTTAAGTTTTGCATTTGTTTTTCCTGAGAGAAAAGACATGAGAGACATGGAAAAGTTGGGACAAACGACTTTTGTCCTCAGCATCCGGAGATCTTGCAGTCAAATAGATGGCAAGAGAGGAAAATGTCATTGAGGGGGAGGAAAAAAAAGACACATTCGCAACTGAATTGATTTCGTGCGCATTTAAAATGAAACAAAGATCTTAATTTACCAAAATTCTATGGAGGAGACATTCATATTTAAAAGTAAATTCGATATTCCATGGCTGTTCATTAAGGGAACAATTAACTGTGGCTAGTAAAGGCCATTTTCTCCTGGTGTACCACGAACTGCTCCCAATCAGCAGTATAAGAGGTGGTTGCCTGACAATGATTTACACTGGAAATGAATAGCCTATACACATTGAATGGACATTTTTGCTTTTCAGGCTTAAACTGATTAACCAGATTTCTAAATATGAGTCTCTAGCCTGCTTTCTTTGTTATTTTAAGTGTGATGTTTTGGTTTGGAACTACTTTTAACTTCAGTGTCTCTCTTCTTCAGCAAAAGCAGTGTCTATGATTTATTTTCATTAATTGCTATGTGTACTGTAACTCATCAAAAACAGCCTCCTAACTATCTTTTATGTTGACTGTAGTCAAGTAGCCAGAGTAGTTGGTTGGTGGAAATTATGGCACCCGAAGACAAAACGTCCTGCAAACGTCAAATTAATTGTCAGATAGATTTCACACAAGTGACGAATGGAATGCAACAGACACCCAAGTTTCTGACAGCCTTAAAAACATATACTCAAAAGCTTTGCAGCTGAGCACGTCGACATTTGCAGATAGCAACAGACGCTAAAAGGGCAATATGCTTATTTTTTTATTTCGATACCTATCCTTTTTTTGTTTTAATATTATTATATTTCTTTGCATGGAGCACTTATTCTTTCGTTGGTATTATTATTATTATTATTGCAATTTTATGTTTGTTGATCAAATAGTTGAGTTGAGCAGATCTTGAATAGGTTTATTACACAATAATGCCATGTTTACAGCTTCACACAGCATTACCACATAGCGCTGTCAGCTCACACACTGCTAACTGCCTATATATTAGCCTGTGCTATTCCAAAAAAATAACATTTAGAGAGAGATTGGTCAAATACGAAATGAAAGTAAATATCTCAGGTAACTTCAGTGCCCCAGGTTGAAATATCACGCTGTATACACACAGTTTTTCTCCTCTATTTTATCTTATAAGTTTTGACCTGTAGAAAGAGCATCCTCTACAACCCATAATGTCCCATTATCCATTGTATTATATATTATGGAGAACAAAAGACGAAAAAAATGTATTGGGGGGGAAAAAAAGAAAAACAATTCTTCAAAGAGGAGTGACAAAGGGACCTGCTTTAGATATATTTATTTTATTTTATTTGTTCTGATCTGAAAGACAAAAAAACTGATAAACTCGTGCGTTGTGTGTCATTTCTCAATGTTGGACAGTTCCAGAAGCCTACAGCTGTACTACTCAATACAGACGAGGGAAAACTTTTTTTTTCTCTGTTTTCGTTTTCGAAGGGAAAAAAAGATTTTAAAGAAAATTGTCGCCAGGATTATTTCCAATATGTAAATATGTCGAATATGTAAACTTGTATTTGTTCTGAAATATCGTTTTGTTTGTTTTTTTGTTTCTTTCCGGGCAGTTTTGTACACTTACTAATTCCAAGAAGATATTTTAATATGATTTCATTTATGAATCTGACCATTTATATATATATTTATTTCTTCAACGTGTTTAGAGCTTTTTTGTTTGGCTCTGTTATAATTGGTTCTGTTGCAGTGAATTTTCAATATGTTTTTATTTTTTGTTCTACTACATTGGTTGTGTATGTTGATTGCTAAATGTAGACTGCAAAGTCACATTTATATTTATGTTATAGTAATATTTTATTACTTACATAAAACATATATACAAGAAAAAAAAAGGTCTTCTTTTTGTCTTCATTAAAGTTCCAGACCCCCACCGTTCCTTTTAGTTTGCTGACCAGGCCAATAATAGACGAGACAAACATGAAAGATGATATATAGACACAATTCACCGAACTTATAACCCAGCCGTACTGCGGTGTCCCGCGTTGTCATATTATTATATAGCCGACCTATACAACAAGCTCACTGCTGTATGTGTGCCTTGTTGTGAAGCCACGGTCTGTTATAATCCATTAGTTGCGTGGCCGGTTTTGTTGCTCACTAAATAGCAGATCTACAAGCCTGCGACGCGTCACGTCGTGAGCTTGTATGTCTGCTATGACATGCAATGCAATTAAGTAGGCTACAGATCAAGCTTGAGCTTGCTGTTTTCGGAGCGGGACACGGTCGTACCGCGGATTATACAGTAGGCACACGACTCCAGGAGCCTCGAGCCCTCGACCAAAGCCACCAGAGAAGGAGTGCTATATATGATAAGAACAATGTTTCGTTTATAGTTATGTAATCGGGTTTCGTTTTAAAGGGAAGACACCAACATGTATTTTTATACCTCAGGCATTCCGTATAAAGTTCACCCCCAATCACTGACTGGCTGACTGACTGACTGACGTTGTTCACATATCTTTGTGTAATCGCAGTATTAAATTGTGCAATATTAATACGAAATTGCCCATTTGTCTTTTCATTGACTGTATGATTTACAAGTATTATCATCGTTATTCTGGCTATTATTATTATTATTATTATGCCTAGGCTATAATTAGTGCAGGATACTTTCATTTAAAAAAAATCAGTAGACCATAATCTAGGAATAATATGATCTGAAAACGATGTAAACAGTAAAACTATAGCCATACTGTAAAGTCAAACTGTCAAACTGTTAGTTTATTCAACCCCTTCAAAAGCATGTCATGTTTTAGACATAGCCAATGTGACTGACAACTTAGAGCCTGGGGGAGTTTTTTTATTTACTTAGTCCTCCCTCCCTTTCCATGGTGGAAAATAGACAAGTATATGTTCAAATAAAATCAATATAAAATAAGCGTTCAAATATAACAACAACAATAATAATAATAATCATAATAATAATAATAATATTGTATTGTAATAGGCCTACGTGCGGCAAGTGCATATAGGCATATAAGCCTATAGGATATTTTCGCCCGCATGCAGCTTGCCTAAAGTGAATATCCTAAAATCACCATAAACAATAACAATTAAGCACTATGCAGAAGTCTGCATATAGGCCGCAGTGGTCGGTGACGTTTAATCTCTGTGTGTAAACCTGCATCATGTGTCAGTGTGGGCTATAATGGCATGGGTTCTTTACAAATACGTCAGTGATTTCAATTGGTACTTATTTGTCTTGCGCGACACCTTTATAAATAATGAAAATCACCGGGAAAATCACCACGAACTAACTGCCCTCACAAAAAACAAAAACAAAACATAGCCTATATTTTGCATTCAATATGACAGTATTATATGTGGTCGGAGTGTGAAAAGTTGAGAGTTTGCGAAGAAAGCTAAACTTAATGGAATTTCACTGCTGTGACTTAATTTCAAACTGTTAAAAATGGAAAATCGTGTGGAAGGTGTGGAGGGCGTGGAAGCAGTATTTGTCCAAAAACGGAATCAAGGTTCTCAATTAAAAGCGTGCATGACCCGTGAATAAGTCAGTGTCATGCATCTTTGCTTGGAACAGTTAGCATATAGGCCTACCCTACACGGCTACAATATTGGAAAAAGTTGGAGGAAGTTTTAAGACAATCTCCTTCACTTTATAAAAACACAAGGTTTCAGAAAACAGGCCTGCATGGTTTCAGTGCAGTGGGGCGAGCCACACTCTTGAAACAGCTAGGCCTACTACTAGCCTATACAACTTATAATTAGGCTACTTATATGATCATTTCTTCGGGATCTACAAATTCCACCATACCATTAAAACGTGCGTGAGCAATCTGAATCTTTTCACGTTAGACGTATTTGTTTTGAGCCTTGCGGGCCGCTCGTTATAGATGATAAAAAAAGACAGATTTTTGATTAGCTGGCCTCCCTGGACACAGCAGCACGGAAGTTGAACAACAACAAGCTTTACTTGGACTCATTTGAACCTTTATTAGCCTATACGTGAGTTTCTAAAAAGTCTCATACTCTAAATT
This sequence comes from Protomyctophum bolini, assembly GCF_963924005.1. Classification (NCBI taxonomy): domain Eukaryota; kingdom Metazoa; phylum Chordata; class Actinopteri; order Myctophiformes; family Myctophidae; genus Protomyctophum; species Protomyctophum bolini. The sequence continues at coordinate 14,558,907 of NC_137868.1, forward strand.
CATTTTTTGCACGGGGTTTATGGGTTTAAGACCAGGCCAAATAATCCTCGGTTAGAGTGAGCCAGCTCCAAGGGAAAGACGAGCCACAAGCGCCCCCATACGGTGAAATGACAGCGGTACAAAATACTGTCATGATAGATCTATGAAAAATGTGTGTGTGTGTGTGTGTGTGTGTGTGTGTGTGTGTGTGTGTGTGTGTGTGTGTGTGTGTGTGTGTGTGTGTGTGTGTGTGTGTGTGTGTGTGTGTGTGTGTGTGTGTGTGTGTGTGTGTGTGTGTGTGTGTGTGTGTGTCTGTGTGTGTGTGTGTGTGTGTGTGTGTGTGTGTTCATTTTGACATTTCTGTTTTAGTCCTATATTTGAGTCATCTGCAATTGTTTGGTCTTAGTTTATAGTCTTAGCGGACTAAATCACAATCTTAAACATTTTAGCCTTTTAGTTTTTTTAAAAGTATTTAAGTATTATGATACTCGACCGTATACTGTAAGCCATTAAATTGATTTTCCTACCAACAGTCGTAAAGGAATGTGAATCCCTATACTCTCCTTCAAATCCGCTCTCAAACCTACTTCAAAGAGCTCTCAACGAGCACTTACAGGTCGCTGCAATTCGAAACGGGCCCCAGTAAAAGTCAAATTCTTACTGTTACTGTTATAAAGCATTGTGTTATACCATAATTATATGGTGTTATGAGCAGATGATAATACATTATGCGAATGGTTATTGGTTATGCATTATATGCATGGGCTTCATGTAAGGGTTGCCACTAATTGTATCCCACATATTGTGATACTATGCTGGAAGATTAATCTCCTATTAAGTCATTCAGTCTTTAAAATTCTAAATAGGGTTTCATGGAGGGTGATTTTGTAATAAAGACTGAAGTGCCCCTACATTTCCTGCAAGGTTTAGAGTAAGGTTTGTGCTTGGCATTAAACTGAAGCTGATTAGATTAGGCTACTAATTTAAGAGAACCATGGCGTCCCAATTGTTGGTATTCAATATAAGCAATATTTAGCATTGTTGGTTACGTGGTTAAAAATGCATATGTGGGACCTTCACTGTAAATGTGTTTCTCAATCAGCTATATACAGTATAGCATGTTGGCCTGCACCATATAGGAGCTCACAAGGAACTGAGCCCAAGATAGTCAACAGTGAGTAAGCCTTTTTCAAAAGTTCAGCCCACCTACTATTTTTGCGGTGGGAAGCACTTTATGGCCAATTTATACAACTGAGTTCTTCGCTGAGCGATATAGTCGTACGATGAAAATCAGGATTTATGAGCACACACCCAGACCAGATGCCAGGCCTTTTGAGGGCACTATCCCCAGTGCATTTCTTTCTTTCTGAATGAGAGGCAGTGATGAACAGGTTGGCACTTTTGTTATGGTTTCACCATGGTATATGGACCAAAGCCAAACTTTAAAATACAAGGAAGTGAAGACACTAACCACCATGGGATAATGATCTTAAGATAGGATAAACACTTATTGATCCCTCGGGAAATTCAGGTGTCTAGGAGGTGTGTATGCACAGTCATGCAAATGTGAATAACAGAATAAGAAACTGTACGTTGAAATGGAGAAAGAAGGAGGCATCCAGACAGAGAGATGTCCTTCACCCACCAATATACACTGCCCTACAAAGCCAAAGTGCAGTATATGTGAAGAAGCTGGAAGTACCCTCACTCCACACGTCCCAAACTCTTCTCCCTTCTGGCTCCAAAACTGTGGAATGTACTTCCCATTGCAGTTAGAACTGCAGCATCACTCCCAATCTTCCGCCGTAGTCTGAAAACCCACCTTTTCAGACTCCATCATGGCAGTCATAGCACGTCATAGTACATATGTATAGCATAGTAGTATATCTGTATAGTTTATATGTATAGTTTCATTATATATATATATTCCACTGTTACTTTCTTAGCTTACGCATGTTTCATGATAAATGTTTTTATGTGATGTATTCCCATGCTTTTTTGCAATTGTAAATTGTAAGGTCTTTCAATTGGTATAGGGTTATGGCACTAATTGTATGTCTGTTCATGAGGTAAGTGTTTATCCCCCCCCCCCCCCCCCCCCCCACACACAGAAAAAAATCATGAAGACTGATTTGACCTTTGAGACAAATAAATAAGTGTCACAAAAATGTATGTTGGTACAGTATATGTTGGTTCTGTGGCCATTTGTTGGATGCTGGTATTCACAAAGCCTTCTAGTACGAAAATAATTAAATGTTGCAATATGGATACAACATCCTTACCCAAACCAATACATACTACATGAGCGAGTTCACCCCATGCAGTGACCTCACAACCATGCAGTGACCTCACAACCTCCAAACCAATACATACTACATGAGCGAGTTCACCCCATGCAGTGACCTCACAACCATGCAGTGACCTCACAACCTCCAAACCAATACATACTACATGAGCGAGTTCACCCCATGCAGTGACCTCACAACCTCCAAACCCCACATGCCTTAGGCCTGATTTATACTTAATAGAGCGGTGTCACTCTGCATATCACAGCACATCCTAATGTGACACTTTGTGGGCTTGTAGATCTGCTATTTTTGTCATGGGACACATGGCCGAACGGACCGTTACCGTACAGAGTGGGCCCTCGGCAAACACTTGGAAAGACTAGAGCCCTAGCCGCCGTAGCGCTCATGAGGCGCTTGTGCACACCGACTCCTCCATCAGGGAAGTATCATTGCACACAGGAGATGTGGATTAGTGATGATTAGCAGGGATTATAGCTGGTTAATGGTGGGAAAATACATTAGGAACTGACGGCTCGTGGGGAGGGGGGGATTTGGCGCTAGCGGATTTGCATTGATCCTCAGCAAATGAATGAGGATTAGCAGCATCTCGCTATCTGCCAACAGATAAATAACATTAAGCGCATTATATGCCGGCGCCCGTTATTAATGGCATTACAAACACCACTACAATGCTGGCAATTATGGAAATAATGGGAGCAGCTGAATAATGTACTTTGGTAGGGATTCCTCCGATCCTCCTTACGGGCTGAGATGGTGAGGGTGACGCAGCTGAACTAAAGCTGTTAATAGGCCTATGTTGTCTGTCAGCAGCACCCACATGTGTCTTTTGGAGAACTCTCTGTTCCATTACCTTGATGAGAAGGATGGAATGTTGAGAACGATTGACAAAACACCCAGGGGTTCCATGCATAGTATGTCCGGAACTCACTGTAAGTTTGAGAATGAGCAGAAGTTCCCCTTTAATAATTCATAATATTATGGCTGATATCACGGGCTGACCACAGGGAGCATCAAAATGTAGATTGACACCAATCTAGTGGCACACACTGACTGGGCATCTACATTATGCATATGTAGCACCGTCACAACACGATATTGTGTAGGTGGAGGAGAGGAGAAGTGGTGTGCACATTCCATCGTCTAGCCCACATTCTCTCGGCCTGACAGGTGAGCTCCCTCCACTCTCCATCTTTCCTTCTCCGCCAGCTGAGTTCTCTCCCACTCTTTTTTTATACCGTTTATGTAATAAATACTCCTCTCCCACAGCGAAAGGCACTGAAAGTGGTGGGGAGGAGATGGGAGGGGTGTGGGGGCCGTGGGGGTGCTGGGGAAAGGATGGAATAATGCATTTTTTCATCAAAAATTCCCTCTCTTCCTCTACCTCAAGGTTCTCTCCTCTGAGCCACTTGAAAGATGGGCAACAATATGGCCACACAGTGAACACCTAGTTACCATATGAAACGTTCCAGCAGTGAACCGGAGGAGAGCAGGAGAAGTGAGAGGGAGAAGTCTTGTGTTATTTATGATACTGGGCCTTGTAGCTATACCGGTTCGCCTCCTTCATGTCTGCTCCGAGGTATGGCCTCCATATGTGTGGAGGGGTATAAGTGCAGGTTTAGAGAGTCCCTTTTACCTCTCTCTCTCTCTCTCTCTCTCTCTCTCTCTCTCTCTCTCTCTCTCTGCATTCGTTTGCTCCTGTCTGGGCGACGTTTTGAAGAAGAGAAGTGGCCCGTCTTCCACTTTCATGGCTTTGAGGGTGCCTTTATACTGCCTCAGGTGTCTGTCAGTGTGACTAACAGTTCTGAGAGAGCGAGAGCTCATCTTTTAGGCACTTGCCTCCAGGCAGGCTGCTCATAGATGTCACTGTTGGTTGGTACACTGGGAAGAAAGTCATACTTTAGAGGCAGTCGGTGGCAGTAGTCACCACTGATTCGATAAACTGCTTGGGATTAAACAATTGGGGTGTCAACTTTAGTAGGTGACATAGGACTGGATGGCTACAGTAAAAGCAATCATCAGAATTGTTGCCTGCTGTCTAATCTTCTGTGGCTGTAATACAAGAAAGACACTGGACTTGCCGCATGCATGCCAATGTTAAGGAGGCGTCATTCGCAGTGCTGAGGGTTACGTAAAGACCCGCCCCCGCCAGGCTCTGATTGGCCCCCCTCGGCGGGGAGACACATTCACACCTTCTACAGCTGGCAAACCAATTCCTCCAGCCAACTTGCTAGTATAATGGTCTAATCATTATATTATGAATCCAGACCTCCCGAGTCCCGGGATTCGAATCCATGCTGCCACTACTTTTCCAACAACCACAGACTAGTTTTTTGCCGATAAGGTATAGTGTTAGACCACGATGGAGGGGCGCCGTCTCTAGCGAACTTGAGCCATGAGAGACACCACCGAGTTGCCGCGTCGAGTATTGTGAAGTTCGCTAGAGCCGACTCATCCCTGTTCGAGTTGCAACCCGATATGGACAGAATAGTATAAATTATTACTCCCCAAGGCAATGCCAACACTGAGCAACATTACATTCCCACCACGGAGTAACCTCGCGTCAGTGTCAACAGACTATCCACCTCGGAGGAAAGTTGTAACCACGGAGCAAAGACCGGCAGGTAGACCAATCAGAGGCAGGCGGGGGCGGGTCTTTACACAACCCGGGATTTTGAATGACGCGTTAAGGAGGCATACAACTCCACTGGTGGATTGGCCAATCAGCCCACAACCTATAATAAGGCTTGTACAAACACAAAGACAGTTGTGTCACCACCACCAGGTCACCAGGCCACCACCTGCACCAGGACTATTTTCAGAGGTGGACTGTCACGGGGCAACCCGTGCCCTATATACAAAGAGTAAGACACATGAAACTGCTTTCTATAACATGCAAGGACTATTTTAAAATTGTGTGTTGGAATTTAAATGATCACTGATTGCCAATTGTCTCGCCTGCACTGCTGGTGGCATTTCCCTTGAGTATAGGAAGGGGCCAAGTGCTATGCAGGAGAGGGGTGTTTCTTATGCTGGTTTATTATCGTCATTGAGTTTACATGCTGATTTATACTTGTTTAATTGTAATGCATTATTGAGAATGTTTAGGTTACTTTTATTCAAGGTGTTATTTATGGCAGTATTTATTTGAAAGTATTTATTGAGAAGAAATGTTGCTAATTGATTCTGTGTCCTGTGGTAGAATCCACTCCTATTTAAGGGAGGCTGCAGGGAGAGTCAGTTGTATGTGGGCTTTGACACAGAGAACATCCCTGAGGGAGAGCTACAGGGCCTTGTGGGATCAAGGTACAGCCTGAAGAGAGCTCTCATCCTGTTTGGGTTTTGTTAAGGAGTGTTGCCCAAGTATTTATTTATCTTTTTGTCCTTTCTTTATTTTGTTGCCTTTGAGAATTATTGTGTGGACTTTCGGTGGAGGAGTTTGGGGAAAATAAAAGCCCTTAACTACAATTTCTGACTGTTCTTGGAGCCTTGGCCGTTCGGGCAACTTTACATGGACAATAACTGAGTAAATGTAAAAAGTACTGTACTAAAGTACAGATTCTGAGGATTTGTAATTTACTTGAGTATTAGAATAGTTTTGATACTCATTTCCAAGACAAATTCTTTCACTTTTACGCAAGTACATTTCCAGGAAGGCTGTAGAGTACTGAGTACTTTTAGGTTTTGTCTGGCTTTCAGACATGATGTCATGTGGCAGCCAAGTCTATAGACTTTTAATGTTTGTCTTATTCAAGGACAACCCCCCGAAAATCAGCATGTGACGTCATGTGGCAGCCACACTGGGCGTCCCTCACTTCACACAAGTGTGATTGTTCTTTCTTGCCCACTTCTGCTCTCACACTCAGTGCCGGTTCTAGGCCTTTTGAGGCCCTAGGCAACATATTATACAGAGGCCCCCCCCCTCCTGCTTTGCCACGCCGGATAAAAATTGTAAATTTGCCATGAAAATGCTTCAATCTGGTGCACTTTGAGATCAAAATTAAGAAGCTAGGTGGGGGCCACATATGTTTATAAACAAATCCCAAATGTTTATAAACAAATCCCAAATGTTTATAAACAAATCCCAAATGTTTATAAACAAATACCAAAATGTTTATAAACAAATCCCAAATCCCTTGGTCCTACCCCCCCCGACCATGAGACTTACTACAGGTCAACTGGTAGTGGTCCTACCCCCCCCCCATGAGACTTACAAATCCCAAATGTTTATAAACAAATCCCAAATGTTTGTAAACAAATCCCAAATGTTTATAAACAAATCCCAAAATGTTTATAAACAAATCACAAATGTTTATAAACAAATCACAAATGTTTATAAACAAATCACAAATGTTTATAAACAAATACCAAAATGTTTATAAACAAATCCCAAATCCCTTGGTCCTACCCCCCCGACCATGAGACTTACTACAGGTCAACTGGTAGTGGTCCTACCCCCCCCATGAGACTTACAAATCCCAAATGTTTATAAACAAATCCCAAATGTTTGTAAACAAATCCCAAATGTTTATAAACAAATCCCAAAATGTTTATAAACAAATCACAAATGTTTATAAACAAATCACAAATGTTTATAAACAAATACCAAAATGTTTATAAACAAATCCCAAATCCCTTGGTCCTACCCCCCCGACCAATACACTAGCCGTGTGGCTTCTCCTCCGCTCACCAGCCATCTCGCTCTGTGTTCAAACCGCTATCAATTCTTATCTTTATCTGTATTGTATCAAAAAAGGAAACTATATTCCTGTCATACTAAGATGTATAACGTATAGTTCTACAATCAAACACACCAGTGCATGCAGTGCAGGTGGTTTCAGAGTTACTATGAAATAACAAGGTCCTATAAAGGTCCTTAATTTGTAAAATAAGAAATTTACTTTTACTCTTGAATACTTCAGTACATTTAAAAGCACATACTTTTTTTTACTCTTACTCATAACATTTTGACTGAGCTACTTTTACTTTATAGTGGAGTAAATCTGAACAGGTCGTATTTGTGCTCTTACCTCTTACTCAATACTGGGGTCGAGTACTCTGTCCACTTATTTTAATGGTGGTCTGAGGAGGCAGAGGAGGAACAGAGGGAGTGCTACAAGTCACATCAACAATAAACTGGACCTTGACAGCAGATCCTTTACCCACAGACAAACGCTGAGACACCCCACACATGTGTGCACAGTGCACACACACACACACACACACACACACACACACACACACACACACACACACACACACACACACACACACACACACACACACACGCACAACTATGCCATGCCTTTGGCCTGGCGGAGAAATAATAAATGATATTTTTCTCCATTCTTGACCCCATGTCACATGCACATCTATTCACGGCTGCTAAGGAGGTTTTTTTTAGTCGACCATGCAAGGCTGCTAATTTAATTGTTCCCACTAAAAGGCTTAGGCTACACTATAGAGCTAAAGGTTGTCCCCTTATTCCCCTTCAAGCGCAGCTTTTGTCAGCAGTAGCAAGGGCGATGCACAGCTTCGTGGCTTTAATAATGAGGTTTACTGCAGAGAAGAGAAGAATGGAATGGACAAGGCCTCGCAGTGAAGAGACATGCACCCAGTAAACAATAGGAAGGTCATATGTGCCTAGAGTGTGCTGAGATGTTCAGGGTCTCGCAACGACAATCAAGGATCTTCAACAACAACAAAAAAAGCTACAGTATACAGAGTTCTCAAAATGCAAGAAAAAAGAACGAGCCCAGTTTCTGTATGAACTTCGTATGTATTTGATGTATTACCATGCTTTTTTATTCTTGGTTCTTGCTTAATGTAAATCACCCTTGATTAAGACTGTCTGCTAAATGCCTAAATTGTAAATTGTAATTATAAACTGCATGCCATTTATGAATGATTATTAGAATATTTTGGAAACACAGCATCTATTTGGAGGTCTTCTTGGCCTCCGAGGGTGTTCAGAGTTCTGACACTGTTGTTTTTTTACACACGGTTTCTAATTTTGTGTGTAATCCAATCCCGAGACTTTAATCCTATAATCTGCAGACGTTTCTTCCGTCGTTGATCTGCCTAGTTATGCACGGTGGGTTGGATGTATCATCTTATGAATGTGGAGCAAATTGGAAGTGGACATTAAAAAAGATCATCAAAGATGATCCCGCCCGTACCCCCTACTGTTGGCTCTGCCCTGCCACGCTGAGTTCAAAGGAGGAGGATCGGCGGGAAAATGAGTGCTGTGGTGGCACACACCAAACAGTCCACAGACGCAAACAACAAAGATGAGGCGGGCGGAAATAAATAAATAAATAAGGCCGGGGAAGAGAGGGAGTCACGGAGAGCGTGAGATGGAGAGGGAAGGGGGTGGAGGGGTGGTCGGTAGAATAAGGAGAAGAAGAAGACGGAGGCGCACAGAGATGAAAATGAAGACCTGCCGCTGCGCTCAAGGACACCGCCACTGCCACTCGGTAATTAGAAATGTACACAAGATGATTTGGAGGCAGAGATATGATTAGGCAAAGCAGTCTTTCCAGTCTAGGGCCTAATCAGCTCACTTCTGAGAGATACTCCAAGACTGGTGGTGGTTGCATTTGGGAAGAGGGGGGTGGTATAGTGATGGTAGTACCAGTCCTATACCCTCCCCTCCATTACAACCCCTGGGGGAGGGAGATCAGGGGCTGGCTAGAGAAGTAGACCCGGCATAGTGAGTAAGACAGTAAGACCCGCACATACAGACATAAAAGGGGGAGTGTGTGTGTGTGCATGTGTGTGTACGTATGTGTGCGTGCGCGCATGTGTGTGTGCGTGTGTGTGTGTGTGTGTGTGTGTGTGTGTGTGTGTGTGTGTGTGTGTGTGTGTGTGTGTGTGTGTGTGTGTGTGTGTGTGTGTGTGTGTGTGTGTGTGTGTGTGTGTGTGCCTGCATGCATTGGGGACACTAAGAATGATGGAAATAATGAGCAAAAATGGCACCATACAGCAGAGAGAAATAAGAAAGCTCTGTTGTGGGCATCCAGGTGATGCAGGGGACCAGGGGTATAGTTCCTGCATGTCCACCAGCGCAAAGACTGGTTCAGAATCCTCCGGGGAATCCGACTTCTCCGTGCACTTAAACAGGCACTCCAACAGACGCAAGTATTTGTGGCATCCAGTCTAAAAAGCCATGATCAAGCAAGCTTCTGTCAGACGTCAGAAGGATGCTTTTATGGAGTTCTGCTTAAAATAAGTGCACAAAAGGCAGATATAACACAGCCCACAAAAACTCCACCAATCCATACAACTTCACTAACTAATCCCTTCACTAACTTGGCTATGTAAGATTTTTTAAACGTTGGCTCAGGCTGTGGGTTATGATCAGCAAAGACTGACAGTTAGGGGACCAATCTGCATGAGTGAGATCATAAACTCATTCCCTGCCTATGACGTATTTTTCTCTTTCCATTTCAGTTCCTGGAACCAAGAAGGCTGGTGAAAAGAAAATGTATGAGAAGATTGCGGCACCGCACGGCACATCTTTCTAATGGCAAAACTACCTGTGTACTGAAGGTGACCAATATACTTGACTCAGAACATTTAATTATGGTTCCACATCTTTTGCTATCACCTTTTTTTTGGTCAAACCTCAAGTTGCTCTCCTGAAAGCGGTTATTCTTTTCTCGAGGTCAGCTCAGAAGCATCAAACAGAAACACCTAAAATGAGGCACATATGTGCCCCAGTGCTGGAGAGAGGGATGCACACAAAGGAGGCGATGGCTTACAAAGACCTAAGTAATGAGCAGAGGCCAATTAAAAAGAGCTGAAGCCATTCTCCTTTTCGTCGTCCTCCTCCTCCTCCTCCTCCTCCTCTGCCCGTCTACCATCTCCCTGTTCAGGTCTCTATCCCTCCCTCTGACTCTTCTCCTCCAGCGGCTTGTTATCGATCACCTTTAACCCCGGCTTTCAGTGGTGTCAAAACTACCATTTAGGCTCATCCCCATGGGCTGAGCGCGTCGATCGCACCCTGCCCCATAAATCATTACATGTGGAGGGGGAGGGTGGGGGGGGTTGCGAGGGTCTGGCCAGCCCAAAGCGCACAGAGAGAAGGCCTGACATTCATAGACACGCTAGGCTGGGACCCCCCCATTGGCCCCAGGGGGTCAAGGGTCACCGACTGTCCCGAGGATTAGCACCTAGACGCTGCACCTCCCCCCATTGGTCCTGGTGCCCCTGTCCATTCCCCCACAGGCCCAGTACTGCCACCATTTTGATTTTTAAATAAGACTAAAGGTCAGGTGGCGCCCTGTCTGCCCTATACCGTCACGACGACACTCTCCCTCTCCATATGTGACGCTTTCTCTTTATTCATAACGGAGCTTAATTTCTGTCCCCTCGGTTGCAAAGTGAATGACGAATGGGGGGGGAGGTGTGTGTGGGGACTGGGGAAGACAGAGAGAGAAGTTTACATGTCGTAGAACTGGCAGAGCATCATGACAGAACGCTGATGGTGGCCTTTTAGACTGGATGCTACATCACTCTCGTCCGTTCTTACCCAAAGCAACTGGTTTCATGTGTTCTGACTGATTGATTGATTGATTGATTGATTGAATACTTTATACAGAAATGCAAACAGCATGATGTATAGTCACACATCCGGGCTAAAGGGATAACACAAAAAAGGTCCTGCAGGGGACTTGTTTCCATTGTGGTCCTACTACGTATTCAATTCATCAACAAAGTGGCATGGATGTCGGTTGTATATGGCTACACAGCTATTGCTGTCACTTTACATTTATTTGGCTATCAATGTTAGCCCCCCCCCCCCCCCCCCCTTCCACACACACACACACACACACACACACACACACATGCAACGCCAGCTCTTCCTAAACCTCCTCCGGGGGCTTGAAGCACCTCATCGCCTCGGTACACGTCTACGCATCAGCCAGATGCCGCAACCGACCGCCCACGGCTCCCCCCCCCCCCTCCTCCTCCTCCTCCCCCTCCTCCTCCCCCCCTCTCTCCATCCCCCTCTTCCCCTCTCCCTCCACACGCCTCCTTCACAATTGTGTGACCGATTCAGTCCACTGCTTCTGATCTGGCCACTATAGCGCACACACACACACACACACACACACGCACGTGCACACGGCGGACACGCACGCACGCACGCACACACACACACACACACACACACACACACACACACACACACACACACACACACACACACACACACGCATATACTCTTCATGCACCTATGTATCTACAACTCTCTTTAATGTCTAACTCTCTATCTCTCTCTCTCTCTCTCTCTGTCCACCTGCTGCCGTCGGTCTGGCGAGGTGACCGTTTCTCGGTCACACTCGAGAGGCCAGCGGAGAAGGGGATGATGGGGGAGAGGTGACAGGTCTTTTGTTGGGGTAAAGACTCAGAGGTCTGCAGGCAAAACAGCAAGGGGGAGGTTGGATCTCTCACTATCCTCATTTGCTCTCTTGGCTGAAGGGATGTAGGGATTCCATAACTAGCGGGTCTATCGCAAAACAGAGGTGTGTTTTATTCAAGCTTATAGCCTCCAAATGCCCCCTAAAAAGAAGTTAATAACCACATGAACCTTATAGCGTCCGTATTCTGGGGGCGAACATTCGGTAAAATAGCTTGTACATCGTCTGTAACAGTGGTTCCCAAACTTTTTAGCTCGAAAGCCAAAAGAGAAATTTGATGTCTCCCCGGGACCCAAACTATAGTGAAAATAAAAGCTCACAACATGTCACATTGAGACGTATAGTGAGGTTGTAGATATGCTATCTTCACTCTAATTAATAGATTTTCTCTTTTTGTTTTATGGAATGGGTAAAGGATAAGACAAAAGAAGTCCTGGGGACTTGTTTCCATTGTGGTCCTACTATGTATTCAATTCATCAACAAAGTGGCATGGATGTCGGTTGTATACACAGCTATTTCTTTGGCTATCAATGTTAAAAACGAAATGTATACGGAACCAAAAGATAAAGGGGTACAGTAACTAATACTAATTGGTCCATGACCCATATGGCTCCCGACCCACTGTTTGGGAAACATTTGTCTATAAGGAGGCTGTTCCCTAGTATAGATCCCTGCAGGGACTCTGTTCAACTATAGGTTTAAGCGGTCAATCCTCAGGTGGACATTGCACGATGTCCTCCATCCAGATATGATTGGTGTGGCGTGAGTACATGGACGATGTCCATGTGTGCAAAGCTGAAAGGTGATTCATTGACGTTCACCGGTTGGAGTGGGGGGTTGAGGGTATGGATCTGGTACCCAGTGTTGGCTCCCGTGTGCCTCTCCACCCACTCAACACCACCCACCCGCCAGTCGCTCCCCTGTGGGATGGCCCAGCCAGGGGGTGTATGTGTGGGATGGGTCAGGCTGCCATGAGAGGGATTAATTGGGGTGGCACCTCTTTGGTGTGCACGGCCACTGCAATTAAATGGTGGCCCTAGGCCCTCAGTTCACCATTATACCCGCCCCAGCGACAAATCAGCAAATTGGGCCTTTCTCTCAACGTGTGCTCCCACATAATGTGCACATATGCCAGAGAAATTAGATTGTATGTGTGTGTGTGTGTGTGTGTGTGTGTGTGTGTGTGTGTGTGTGTGTGTGTGTGTGTGTGTGTGTGTGTGTGTGCGTGCGTGCGTGCGTGCGTGCGTGCGTGCGTGCGTTTCTGAAATAGTGAACAATAGCCAAGTCAGAAAACAACAATATCCATTTGGCCAATGATTTACAACATTCAATGAGAGGCGTTATCGGGATGTGTCTACAGTATATGCTCGTTTGAAGGCCTGAAGAAGACCATTGTTTGTGATGAACCCTGTTGCAATCACACACAAAGAAGAGGAAAAAACATCCGCACACTAGTTTCTAGAGCTCCACGAGACTTACTTTATTAAAGGCAAAAAGAAAATGCAACGTTTCGACCCACTAGGTCTTCATCAGGCAAATATTATAATGACAGAAAACAGAACAATCCACACAGACAGCCATGTGGAGAGAGGTTCTCTCCAAGGAGGGTGTTCTGGAGCCTGGGAAGCTGCTGCTGTATAGCTGTGCATAATAGACACGTGGTTCATCGTCTGCTGTATCCTGCTGCAGGTCCATGCGGGGCAGTGGTGGTTATGCATTTTGTACAGGACCGTAACAGCAACAATCTGTCTTCTGTGGATAACGGCCGGGGATGGAATGTTTTGTCCTGGTTTATTTTGAGGGCCTTCTTTTGGATGTTGTCAAGTTGGCCAAGATGCGTATAGGAGCACTCATCCATTTGCTGGAGATCCCTGCAGTTCAGGCTCCCAACACTTCAACCCTATATCTTCCAATCTAGACTCTATAGAGATCTTGCTGTGCTTGCATAGAGGGTTGAGTCGTCTGCGTACTACAGAGGAGACATTACGAAAGGAAGGTAAGTCAATGCAGAGTCCTCAAAGGTTTTCAAAACGATGTATGTGCACATGTGCATGCGTGTGTGCTGCAGGTACATGGATTTAATGAAAAAGAGGAGAGGAGGCAAAACCAAGGACACCCAAGGAATGAAGAGCGAGAGGAGAGAAGAGTCTAAAGACGTCCATTCTTAGAAAACCAGCACATTTTGAATACTTGTTCTGTGTGTGTGTGTGTGTGTGTGTGTGCGCGTGTAGGCTACAGTATATACAGTACAGTATGTGTGTGCCAGCTCTCACGTTTGTATGTGCCATGTGCAGAGTATAAGGGAGGGGGGCCTTGGCGACTTTCATATCTCTCCTGCTGTCTTCCTCACTCCCTGCAGCCGTCAATTAGTGGGCCTGGGTGTGTGAAGGCCTTGCGCTCTTTCACACAAGCCTTTGTTGCATCTCTGTCTATCTCTGTCTTTTTCTCTCTCTCTCTCTCTCTCCCTCCCTCCCTCCCTTCCTATCGCTCTCTGTCTTTCTCCCTCCCTCCCTCTCTTTCTCTTTCTCTCTCTTCCCGTGTTTGAAGGCTGAGATAAGACACAAGGCAGGTTACTGTAGCTCCTCTCTGGGGTGTTGGCTGCTGTCTGCCCCCATATGTGCCTGCCTGGGTGAAGAAGGCCTGAAGCAAGCATCCGACTGTCCAAGGAACCTTCAAACACTGGGAGGAAAACATGGGGGGGGGGGGGGGGGGGGGGTCTGGGCAGGACCACTGATTACACACCACACACAATATGTCGATGTCGGGTGGAAACCTTGTATGTCCGAAACAGTTCCTTTTTATTATGATTTTTTTTAAAGCATTGCGATTCAATGTGTTGTGAGCTAGTAGATCTGCTATTTTCACTAATTTTGTGCGACACTCTTGTATGATGAAGTAGGGCATTCATTCATGGTCAGTATCATGTCAGTATCATTGGCTGGGTTTCCCAAAGGACATCTGCGTAGGGAGTGGGCGTGTGGTTATTCTCAACAACACTGCCTTTCACTGTGAACAGATATTCTGTGCATAGATGTGCATAGATGTGCAATGGTATAGACCTCAGGCCTACCATACCGACCTGACCGGTCAATAAAATAATGCTGAATTAACTAGCTTGTATTGGTAACTTTGACTGCACAATAGCCTCCCATTTAACCTCCTTGTATAAGCCTATATTTATTAACCCACAATCAAATGTTATTCCATTTAATTTGTTTTCATATACAGTAGGCCTACATTTACCTTGCTGACATCACTTCGCCTCTGAAATTTAATTTAATAATATTTGGACTGCTGGACAGCTGACAGTAGGCTAAACCCTAACAGGACTACAACTCTAATGTAAACACAACCTAACAGGACTACAACTCTAATGTAAACACAACCTAACAGGACTACAACTCTAATGTAAACACAACCTAACAGGACTACAACTCTAATGTAAACACAACCTAACAGGACTACAACTCTAATGTAAACACAACCTAACAGGACTACAACTCTAATGTAAACACAACCTAACAGGACTACAACTCTAATGTAAACACAACCTAACAGGGCTTACAACTCTAATGTAAACACAACCTAACAGGACTACAACTCTAATGTAAATACAACCTAACAGCACTACAACTCTAATGTAAACACAACCTAACAGGACTACAACTCTAATGTAAACACAACCTAACAGGACTACAACTCTAATGTAAACACAACCTAACAGGACTACAACTCTAATGTAAACACAACCTAACAGGACTACAACTCTAATGTAAACACAACCTAACAGGACTACAACTCTAATGTAAACACAACCTAACAGGACTACAACTCTAATGTAAACACAACCTAACAGGACTACAACTCTAATGTAAACACAACCTAACAGGGCTTACAACTCTAATGTAAACAAAACCTAACAGGACTACAACTCTAATGTAAACACAACCTAACAGGACTACAACTCTAATGTAAACACAACCTAACAGCACTACAACTCTAATGTAAACACAACCTAACAGGACTACAACTCTAATGTAAACACAACCTAACAGGACTACAACTCTAATGTAAACACAACCTAACAGGACTACAACTCTGATGTAAACACAACCTAACAGGACTACATCTTTACTGCAAACACAACCTAACAGGACTACAACTCTAATGTAAATACAACCTAACAGCACTACAACTCTAATGTAAACACAACCTAACAGGACTACAACTCTAATGTAAACACAACCTAACAGGACTACAACTCTAATGTAAACACAACCTAACAGGACTACAACTCTGATGTAAACACAACCTAACAGGACTACATCTCTACTGCAAACACAACCTAACAGGACTACAACTCTAATGTAAATACAACCTAACAGCACTACAACTCTCCAATCCAATCCAATCCACCTTATTCATATAGCACATTTCAAAACTCAGAGTTTACAAAGTGCTTTTACAGGCGAAAATAAAAACAAATGCACTAAAGCTACCACACAGAAAAACAACAGCGAGAAAACAAAGTACAAACAGTGAAAACAACTGAGACACATTACAGAAAAACAACAGAAAAGCAACAGCATCACAGTGAGACAAAACATATACAAGGACCGAAGGAACTCAAGCGGGGTTAAAAGCCAAGGTATAGAGGTGGGTCTTTAGGCGAGATTTAAAAGTCTCGATGGAAGGGACAAATTTGACGTGGGAGGGGAGTGCGTTCCATAGTTTGGGGGCTACAACAGAAAAGGCTCGGTCGTCTCTGGACTTTAGGCGGGTCTTCTTTGTGACCCTGAGGTTTAGCTGGCCCTCAGACCGCAGTGACCTAGGAGGAGTATAGACCTCAATAAGGTCAGACAGATAAAGAGGAGCCAGACCATTAATAGATTTAAAGACAATTAGAAGAATTTTAAAATCCACTCTGAAGCGGACAGGGAGCCAATGAAGGGAGGCCAAGACAGGTGTGATATGCTCACGTCTGCGAGTACCTGTGAGTAGACGAGCGGCCGAGTTCTGGACTAGCTGGAGTCGAGCAAGGGAGGCTTGGTTTAAACCAGCGTACAAGGCAATACAGTAGTCCAACCGCGTAGAAATAAAGGCATGGATAACCCGCTCAAAATCGCTAAAAGATAGCACAGACTTGATTTTGGCCAGCAGCCTTGGATGATAGAAACTGGAGCTAACTACCGCATTGACCTGTTTGTCAAGTTTAAGGGCATTGTCCAGTTTGACGCCAAGGTTTAAGACCAACTCTAATGTAAACACAACCTAACAGGACTACAACTCTAATGTAAACACAACCTAACAGGACTACAACTCTAATGCAAACACAACGTAACAGGACTACAACTCTAATGTAAACACAACCTAACAAGACTACAACTCTAATGTAAACGGGAACTGCCCATATATCCGAAGTCCCGTTAGTCCGAACATGCACTGCTCCCGTGCTTGCGGTTAGGTTTAGGTTTGCTCCCGTGCTTGCGGTTAGGTTTAGGTTAGGGTTAGAGATAGGGATAGTAATTTCGGAACAATGAACCTTCTGACTAATGACATGTTACCTTTACAACCTAACAGACTACAACTCTAATGCAAACACAACCTAACAGGACTACAACTCTAATGTAAACACAACCTAACAAGACTACAACTCTAATGCAAACACAACCTAACAGACTACAACTCTAATGTAAACACAACCTAACAGGACTACAACTCTAATGTAAACACAACCTAACAGGACTACAACTCTAATGTAAACACAACCTAACAGGACTACAACTCTAATGTAAACACAACCTAACAGGACTACAACTCTGATGTAAACACAACCTAACAGGACTACATCTCTAATGCAAACACAACCTAACAGGACTACAACTCTAATGTAAATACAACCTAACAGCACTACAACTCTCCAATCCAATCCACTTTATTTATATAGCACATTTCAAAACTCAGAGTTTACAAAGTGCTGTACAGGCGAAAATAAAAACAAATGCACTAAAGCTACCACACAGAAAAACAACAGCGAGAAAACAAAGTACAAACAGTGAAAACAACTGAGACACATTACAGAAAAACAACAGAAAAGCAACAGCATCACAGTGAGACAAAACATATACAAGGACCGAAGGAACTCAAGCGGTGTTAAAAGCCAAGGTATAGAGGTGGGTCTTTAGGCGAGATTTAAAAGTCTCGATGGAAGGGGCCAATTTGACGTGGGAGGGGAGTGCGTTCCATAGTTTGGGGGCTACAACAGAAAAGGCTCGGTCGTCTCTGGACTTTAGGCGGGTCTTCTTTGTGACCCTGAGGTTTAGCTGGCCCTCAGACCGCACTGACCTAGGAGGAGTATAGACCTCAATAAGGTCAGACAGATAAAGAGGACCCAGACCATTAATAGATTTAAAGACAAATAGAAGAATTTTTAAATCCACTCTGAAGCGGACAGGGAGCCAATGAAGGGAGGCCAAGACAGGTGTGATATGCTCACGTCTGCGAGTACCTGTGAGTAGACGAGCGGCCGAGTTCTGGACTAGCTGGAGTCGAGCAAGGGAGGCTTGGTTTAAACCAGCGTACAAGGCAATACAGTAGTCCAACCACGTAGAAATAAAGGCATGGATAACCCGCTCAAAATCGCTAAAAGATAGCACAGACTTGATTTTGGCCAGCAGCCTTAGATGATAGAAACTGGAGCTAACTACCGCATTGACCTGTTTGTCAAGTTTAAGGGCATTGTCCAGTTTGACGCCAAGGTTTGAGACCAACTCTAATGTAAACACAACCTAACAGGACTACAACTCTAATATAAACACAACCTAACAGGACTACAACTCTAATGCAAACACAACCTAACAGGACTACAACTCTAATGTAAACACAACCTAACAAGACTACAACTCTAATGCAAACACAACCTAACAGACTACAACTCTAATGTAAACACAACCTAACAGGACTACAACTCTAATGTAAACACAACCTAACAGGACTACAACTCTAATGTAAACACAACCTAACAGGACTACAACTCTAATGTAAACACAACCTAACAGGACTACAACTCTAATGTAAACACAACCTAACAAGACTACAACTCTAATGTAGATGCCGGTGGAAATCTAGATGTGTTTTGGTTTATGTGATTTTCATGATTTGCTGTGTTTTATAATTTTGCATGTTGTAGAGTTGGATTATTGTCAAGTGATTTTACTTTATTGTTTTGCTTATTTGTGTTTGAGTGTTGCATGATTTTGTAAACTTTATTCTTTCCACTGACTGACACACCCTAGACTGAACTAATGACCTGCACCTGGGTTGGGTGTGGCCCACCAATCAGTAGCCCTATATAGCAGAGACAGTGTGTTTGGAGGACAGTTGTGCAGAAGCGGAGAAGAGAGAGAACAAGTGGAGAGACGGACAAGGGGCAGCCACCACGGCTGGGAGCCAGGACGCAGCCGGGGGCCAGCGGTAGCCACGTCGTCGACCAGAGAAGGGCTGTAAGCGCCACGACCACGACCCCCATGGGGGGGCCAGTGGTAGCCATGTCCTCGACACTTTAAGTGCCACGACCACGACCCCCAGTGTGCGCCCTTGCCGTGGAGGGACTACAACTCTAATGTAAACACAACCTAACAAGACTACAACTCTAATGTAAACACAACATAACAGGACTACAACTCTAATGTAAACAAAACCTAACAGGACTACAACTCTAATGTAAACACAACCTAACAGGACTACAACTCTAATGTAAACACAACCTAAAAGGACTTATCTCTGTCCACCTACTCCTCTCCCTTCTCATCATCCTCCTCTCACTCTTACCCCTCTCCTTCTCTGGTTGTCGATCTCTTCAAGGTTCTCCATTGTTCACCAAACAAAACAGAGGCTCTCAAGTCCCTTTTCTGCTGCAATCCTGAATGCAAATTGCTCACCAGATCTGAATGTCTAGAGATTTGACTATGTGTGTATTGTAGGTTGATGCTTTGAGATTTTTTGTGTGTGCAACAACTGAACACTGTTTTAATATTTAGTTTAGTTTATTTGAACATCTTCACAGAACAGAATCAAGTATGCTACAAAGTTTACATTAGCAAAGAAAACTGAACAACACTGTGTGTAGTGTTTGGACAGCAAGGTGTGTTGTAGGTTGATGCTTTGAGATTTTATGTGAGAAGTGTGTGCAACAACTGAACATTGTGTGTAGTGTTTGGACAACAAGGTAATGTGTAATTGACATCAGAGTGTAAAGAAGGAAAGTCACAGTCTAATGCAGATAAGGGAGTGTGATGTAGTGTAAATTGTGTCGAGCGATTAGGTACATGAAGTGAAGGTTGTGCAAATTGTGTAGAGCGATTATGTACATGAAGTGAAGGTTGTGCAAATCAAAAGGTTGTGTTAACCATCGTGAAAAACTGTAAGCTTTGGAATGATAGAGCCACTGCTGAGTTGTGTGACCTCAAGTATAGATCAGACTTTGAGTTTGTCTAGTCATGACATATAAATTATAATTAAATTAATCAACATTATCAGCATCCAAAAATGTAACTGTTCTGTTGATGTAAAAAATAAAAAAATCTCTCATATTCATAACATCTTTATCTGAGTTGTTTAATTGGTTCCATTTTGTGTCTGGCTGATGTGAAGTAATTTTAATGTGGGTTTGATATTCCAAAAATGACATTGATTTATGTTTTACTACTATTTGAAGCTTTTAGCAGCCTACTTTATACTCCTACAGTTATTTGAAAACTTACTTTGTTGATTTTGATTATTATTACAAAACATAGAGTAACCACCCGACAATCGTGACATATACTAGCGCCCCCAAAGTATCCTTTCTCCAGAGTGCAGACAAGCCACGCATATGAGGAGCAGACATGACCACCCCGTAGCCGTCCAGTCACCGAGCCCTGGATCTGTGGCATGCATGCAGTCTGAGGTCCCAGACAACTGGGACAGAGAGAGGCGTGGAGAGGAGGGCCAGCCTGCTTCCATCCATCACACCGCCTGATCCGCCCCGCACTGCTGAAAAGACCATGGCTATCACTCACCCCTGACATGGCCATCGATGTCTGCCCCTCAGACACACACACACACACACACACACACGCACATGCACACGCACGCGCACCCGCACGCACACACACACACACACACACACACACACACACACACACAGTCACACACACACACACACGTAGCAAAGTGTACCGACATATTATGTATTGGTCCCTGTTCACCACACACAAGCACTCTCACACGCACGCACACACACATGCACGCACGAAATACATCACATGAGAAACACACCCCACAAAACGAATATATATGCTCAGTCATACGCACGCACAGACACGCACAGACAGGCCATCACTAGAGTCTCTGCAGTCACTCCAAATGTCCTGTCACAGCTCTTGTCGTCCCCTCCTCGGATCTCTCATCAGCATCCATCAAGCCTCACCATTCACCACACACCAACATGCTCAACAGATGGCTCCCCAAACAATCACACTGTGACAAATGCAGGTAACCCCCAGCAGGGACCAGTCACATACTGCAAGTAAATGATGAAGGAATATATAAATACAAGTTATTTTGGAATTTGTAAAGCATTGTTTAGACAATCTCGAGTGGGACCCACAATGTTCCTCGATTACCCTCCCCCCTTTATATATTTTATTATTTTATTGCATTGACTGGAACATTGTTCCCTATATAGGGACAGCAATGTGGTTCAAGTTGTTCAAGGGTTGAGAAAAAGAATAAAGAAAGAAAATTCACATATGAAATTATAAACACTAGACCGGTGCCCGGCTGTAGAGCACAGAGTCGGTAACAATGGAAGTTGAAGATCCATGCCCCAGCCGGCTATGCAATACCCGTTGTACCCGTGTCAGAGTACCCACCTGTCTGTGTCCCTTTTATGCCCATATATGGACATTTCTGTATCTGTCTCTCTGTGTCCTTTATTCCTATATCTGTGTCAGGCATGCCCAAATATGGAGTGTTGTGATGTTAGCACAGGCCAGCTCCAGAGCCTGGGCAGAAGCCCTGCATGTCCAGAGCCCGGGGCTTTTGGGCGGTTCTGGACAACCGTCGCTTCGACCAACTCGACACCTGGCACTGCACTTCCTGTGGGGGTGTGGAGCACGTGTGCCGACCTTGAAGTCGGTGGGGCGAATGGTTCTTGAAGTTACGTGGATTACAGACGTACACGCGTACATATGGAGTTCTGTGTCAGGCGTGTTGTGATGTGTGTGATGTCAGAACTGCAGGCCAGCTACATATATGGGCCTTTTGTGGCAGTTCTGGACAACAGTGGGTCCGACCGACTCGACACTAGGCGTGTATCGAATTTGAAGTCGTTGCCGTTGGGGCAACCGGTTCTCGAGTTACGTGCATTATAGCCACACAGACAGACAGACAGAGACATGGTGCATGCATTTAGATAATTATCTCTCTTAAATATCTGTAAATGTCTGACTCATGCAGGGTCCTTGACTCAGTGACCTTTCACTCCCTGAAAATGGTCTCAAATTGGTGCACCCGCTTTTACACTGATTCCATTCGAAGCGGGTGCTCAAATTAACATGACATTTAAGATGACATAAACATACTGAGGTCGAAACAAAAATGCCAATGGTAAATTTCCTCCCAGTTACACCAAAAATACCATATATTGTTCTCTCATCTCTGCTGAGCCAAGGAACAATTATGCAAAACTAGTGCCATGCAGCTTCGATCTCAACTGGCTTGGATCTGAGTTGGAGTCAGTCGGGGCGTTACAATGGCCCGCATTGTGTCCCCCCCCCCACCATCTCAGCTTTATTAATACATATGTATGTGTTGATTGCTGCAAAACAACAATGGTGCCGCATGACGCGAAGTGGTAAGAATAACAGTGTTGCTTGGAGCTCCTACTCAGCGTTGGCTGTTTATCCAACCGACCTCTGTGTGGACGCCCATCATCCCATTGGTGTGAAATGCCAGCAGAAGAGCCAGCTTGACAATATCATGAGCAGGAGAAACACGGAGGCGCTTGACGGCTCTGCTCGTTTTCAGCGGTGGAAGTAAAAGTATCAGTACTGCCATTTAGAAGTGCTCTGTTACAAGGAAAAGTCCGGAATTTATTTGAGTAAAAGTGCAAATTGGTATCAAAATGTATTTAGAATGCCAAAAGTATAAAATCCTCATCAATGTTTTTAAATATGAAATGAACAAAAATAGCAGGTGTAGTTGTATGTTTTGTAATAGTAAAGTAGAAAAGTAACTATAGTAACTAAAAGTTTTCAAATAATTGTAGTGGAGTAAAACTGTTTCTGAGATGTAGTGGAGTAGAAGTAAACAAATTTGTACTTAAGTATACAGTGCTTGAGTAAGTGTACTTAGTTACTTGACACCAGTCAGAGACTCAGAATTCGGGGGAGGCACATGCAGTCAAATCCTCAGTGCTGCTGTAGCTCTGAGAGCGCATGGAAGCATGGAAGCAAAAACATTTGTGCACTCTCTGAGTTTACGATTGGATAAATGAACGCTGAGAATGTGAGAGCGTAACAATGACGAAGGAGCTCAACGTAGAGAGAAATGTTTTGGGTTCATTGCCAGCCTGCCTATCAGACTGAAGAACTAGTGTGTTTCAAGATTTGACATTTGGGCTCATTCACAGTAGCAGCGGTTCAAAATGGTTCAAAACTGGTACACAGATTTTGCGTCAACTGTGAGGTCTGGACCCAGAAAGCATGAAATATACAATATTCCTCCACTGTAAATTGATGTTCGTCTGCGTCCAAATTGACCTTGGCCTTGACCCGCTGATTGAGGAACACTGAACCAGAGGACGTGTCTGAAGAAATACTGGCAAAGCTCAACAATACAATGTGCTTTGTATGAGTTGTGCGTGTGTGCGTGTGTGTGTGCGTGTGTGTGTGTGTGTGTGTGTGTGTGTGTGTGTGTGTGTGTGTGTGTGTGTGTGTGTGTGTGTGTGTGTGTGTGTGTGTCTATACCGGGTAGATGTGTGAAATTGATACAGTGCCCGCGGCACAATGGGCACACATTAGAGGGCCAGGCTGGGGGTCAAAGGTGACCCGGCCCACCCACGTCAACGCGGTGTAACAAGCCATAGAGGAATGCCATTCTGGTCTAAAACCTTGGGTCTGTCACAACACGTCCCCCTGAACCCCTCCATCGTGACACAGCCGAGCAGGCTAAGCTATGCGACACCCCCGTCAGCAGCACCCGTGGTACCAGAGACCTCCCCACCCCACCCCCCGGGTCCCATTCACGCAAAACCACACATGGGCGTATGCAGACAACAGCCATCTCTGATGGCCTTCTGATTCTCCACACTGGCATTTAGCTGAAGTTTTTATGTGGATCTCTCTCTCTCTCTCTCTCTCTCTCTCTCTGCGTGCGTGCGTGTGTACGTATTTACACGGGATAATTGTGTGTTCGCAAATGTGTATACATCAATGAATGTGCATGTGTGTGACTGGTTATAGGTTTAATGTTGCACATCGGAAAATATATGCTATTTCGCAGCCACTTTCGATGTCTTTCGAGTCCGAAATCCTCACATGTCCTCACAAGTATCCAAACCTGTGTGTGCGTGCGTGCGTGCGTGCGTGTGTGCGTGCGTGCGTGCGTGTGTTTGTCGCAGGGGGCGGTGGGCAGCAGAGAGAGAGAGAAAGCGAGAGAGAGGTGACTGTGAGTGTTGTGTTGCAGATGTCCCCCCGGACAGCGGAGCCTCATGAATGGCTGCCGTTGTGATGGCGACGGGGAAACGCGTTGGAGGACTGGCCTACGCACTGCAGCCGCTTGAATGGCTGGAATTCAACATGGCCGAATGGACGAGTCCATGCGTGCAGACGGGGAAACAATGCACCCTCTCTCCTGCTCTTTCTCTAGCGCTCTCTTTCACTCGTCTCCTTTCTTCTCGGCCTTTTCAACACTCTGCGTCCCTCTCTGTGCTCTCTAAATCTTAACCATAGTTAAACTGGCGTCCATATTTTGGGCATGTCATTATAGGTGATTATTGGTTTTTAACAAACATCGAAGGTTAAAGTTTTTTTTCTTCTCCTCAATTTAGTTATGCCAATTTATTCCTCCCCACCATATTGTGTGTGTTGTCACTGCTGTTGTGTCTGTCTGACTGATTCACCTGTCAGTGAGGAGCCCCCACCGGGAGGATGTACTGTTGTGTCCTACTGATTCACCTGTCAGTGAGGAGCGACCACCAGGAGGATGCAGAGCCTTCGTCCTACTCCTCCCGCCCAACACTCCCTGCTGACATTGTGTTCGTATATTGGACAAAGCCGGATGTCCCGCCAGATGGATTCAAACCCACAATCTCTGTGGTGGTGGGCAGCTATACATTACCACTGCGCCAACGAAAACGAATTGCATTTTTTACATTTATCTTTACAAATGACATCACCCAATGCATCGATTTGCGGTGAGCTTGTAGATCTGCAGTCTTGGATGCACAACACCTATCTAAGTACTTACTTACTACTCCTCTTCGTCCCTTATGGGACACGACAGGTTCATCTGTTTCAGCAGTTTTTTTTTCCACTTAATTGTTATTGAGAAAAAAAGACAACGGAAAACAACACGCACAAAAAACAATCACAAAGACCAAAAAGAAAACACCCAAGGGCTGCATTTGTCATACATTACAATAGTATGGTTGTGTCCAGTCTAAGGCCACCTTTGTGATGCGGTCCTGCTCCATCCTCAGCAGGTGTCTGTGTGTGTAATCTCCTTGATGATTCTCCAGCTTCCTGCTTGTCAGGGACCAGGCAGTCACACACATCGCAAATGATAGGCCTACAAGAATACAACATATTTTTGAACACGTACAGTAAACTGTAAAGCATTGTTTAGAGCCATTCTCCAGAACCCTTATTGCAGTAGGTATCAATCGTTTTCGTGCTAAGGACCCCCAGATCGATATGTGTATAATAGAAACGGTAACACATTCTACTGAGGAGCCCATGCAGGACGCCCGGTGGATCCTGAGGGGAAAAATTGAATATAATTATACTCTTTCAGAGTGGACGTTTTTAAAATGTTGCTTTTGGTCCCTGGAACAGTATATTTTTAGATGGGGGTCCGTGGCCAAATAGAGATAATTCTGGGGGTCCTTGACATGGAACACGTTCAGCACTATTGACATAGAAACATAGGTCTTTCAGAAAACTGTTAGGATTTAGAAGATTTCTTTTAAAATCGGCCTCAGTCCTAAATTAAAACATTTCTGAAATTATTTTGAAAAAATATATACCGGTAATAATTTAGTTGTGATCGGACCATATAGTTTTGACTGATTTTGTATATTTTTATTGAATCCTTTGACAATCTTTTTAAATAATCCATTTAACCCAAAAATTATATTTACTTTACTCACTTTAAAAATAGGTCCCAAACTGCTGATTGGGAAACACAGCTGTAATTGATTTGAAGTGGTAATGTTATGATTGATCTATTGATTAGCTGTCTGGAGCTCCTCCCCTTGTTAAGAGCAGACATACTGCTTCTCTCAGGAGGCCCCAGCAGGTACACACACACACACACACACACACACACACACACACACACACACACACACGTGTGCGCGCACGCACGCACGCACGCACACACATACGCACACACACACACACACACACACACACACACACACACACACACACACACACACACACACACAAACGTCACACACACACACACACACACACACACCCACACACACACACACACCCCGCTGGTCCATCCATCCACCATCTGACCATTAGGAGGATGATGAGACAGACAGGAGAAGACAGGATGAGGCTCTGTCCCATTTAACATCTGTTAACCCCCTGGCTCCAGCATGTCAATGCCCAGTCACACACTAACAGTCGGGCAACCACTTGGCATTTCAACATTTCACTGTCCTATTGAAGACAGATAGATCAATGGGAGTTATTGAAGTCATTGCTCTCAGGGTGATTCCCAACCTGTGGGCCGGGGCCCACTGGTGGGCCTCAAGGGTATTGCAAGTGGGCGCCCAAATATAGCTGGCATACACTATGATTTTAATGACAATATAACATTAATAATAAAAAACAAGTATACTAAACTGGTTCGATTTATCCAAACCAGAACGCAATCAATTAATTGATCATTTAAAAAAGGCAGTGCTCTGAAAGAATGCACGTGGCCCACACATCTGACCACTTGGGTGGACTGTGTGTGAACAACTAGGCCCTGATCCAGAAAAGCTTGGGAAGCGCTGCTCTGGAATCGATTGATCTCGTGAAATCAAGAAACACATTCAAACATCGTACTGCAAACATACAGTATATAGCCTGCCAGTTAGTGCTCAGTCTCAGTGAAACGCTATACATGTAACAGCTCTAATTCAAGGATACAGAAAGCAGTGCTCTTTGCTTTCTGCGAGGCTGCGGGGTTGTGCACGGCTATTGCTCACTGAAAACAGCCGATATACAACGCATCACAGCGCGTTGTGAGCTTTCTGAACGGTTATTTTCAGTGCAGTCTCAACCCAAGAAATGAAGCGTTACAGTTCCCAAGAGCCTTTTCTCAGTAGACCTGTCATCTCTCACCTCCAAACTCATTGACCAAGCAAATAAATAGATATTTATATGAAATCAGTTATAGTTTTTAAGTCTTTGTCTTTGTTTGTCTCATTCACTGTCATTGTTTCCGTGACACACCCACCCATGTCCCTCTACACTACAGTATATCACTACAGTGAGAGCGAGGTGGAAAACCAGACTACAGTGAACTCGTTTATCCAGACTCACAAACAGATATATCACTCTGCTCTGACCCAACACCCCCTGCACACACGCACGCGCGTGCACCCGTGTGCGTGCGTGCATGTGCAAACACAGTAGAAAGAGACTGTAGAAGAGCAACAGACAGAGCAAGAAAAGGAGTCTTGTTTTGAAGCAGGAGAGGTTATTGTTCGCCAGATCATAGGCCGTGGGCGGCACGACGTAGATTAGAGAGAAACATTATCTCTCCAGGGCCAGTTCATCAGGCCCAGTCTGGCCCAGGCCAGGCCCACATTGGCACAGGGCCCAACTCCACTAGGTACTTCATGTTCTGAGTGGTTCTTGTCTCATGAGAACAAAGTGATGTCTTGTTGGAGAGGGAGCGGGCCGGAGGGGTGAGTCCCAGTTCTCCCCCTTGCCTCTCCCCTCGTCCCTCTTATCCTCTTTTCTCCTCCTCCAGTCCCCCCCCCTCTAGCCCCCGGACCGGCCGCAAGGCTAGCGGAGTTCATTCCTGGCCACGTGTTGGCCATTACACTCCCACAATGGCCCCGTTGAGCTCAACATTTAGAGTCCCATAAAAACATTATTGTCCAGCTCCTGGGATCATTTGTCCACTACCACAAAGGCCCAGAGAAAACCAAAATGTTAACCCCCGGGGTCTTTCGGAGGGACATTTTTCACATTCTGGCCCCCACTCCTCCGTTCTACCCATTCGCCCTCACGGTACCACATTGGGCCCACTCTGACGTACTTCCCAGCGGTACCCACCATGCCCACAGGGCGCTCCTACGCCAGCGCGGTCACAGGGAAGATAGTGCCGCTCATAGTGCTGGCCTGTAAAATGGCCATTTTGTGTTTTTTGTTCACCCAAAGACCAAAACCAACAAGGGTGTCCATTGTTTCCTGTGTACATCACCATTTAATTTTTCACTCTTATGGACGTCTGACCATCAGGCCCAGCCAGAACAGCCCTAACTCCCCGACTCTCATAATATTCACTAACGTTCCCTTTTCCTGATGCTATAACATCACAGCTAAAAGTCCCTGATGCTCATTCTGTATTTCTGTCTCTAAATATGGCCACTTCACAGCATGTACCTGCCGAGTGAATGGGCAAGGTCGTGCCAGCCTATTAGCCATATTAAAAACCCTACCCATTATGATAATTGGGGTTGGCCTAATGCATGTATAGGTTGCTTAGCGGCCATCTATTAGCCCTGATGGATGACTCTGTGATTAGCGCTGAGAGGTACATGCAGTACAGCCGTATAGCCTGGCGCTCCCGCTCGCCTCCGCTGCTTTCATTCACCCTATCAGACATGCCCCTCTCCCCCCCACCCCACCACCACCACCACACCCCACAACGTTGTGACCTCCACTGGACACTCAGGTCAGGTTTATGCGTGACCCTCAACAATTGTTTACAGCTGAAGCCCAGGAGTGAACAGTGCAGAGAAGGACTTTTAGCCACACAGAATGAAAAGGGACTTGAGGTTTTCTTGGATCGGCTGAAAAGAAATCATTGGTCAAGACATGAGCAGCCTCAAGGTTATGGAATGGCAATCCCTTGAAAGCACTGGAAGGTCACATGCATGTTAGATCCCCACTGTAGTTAAAAGAGAGAAATGAGAAATGATTTACCAAAAATCCATAAAAGTCCATATCCTATATTATGATTATATTATGAAGTCTAACTTCAATGTGTCGTCATGCCATCAGCCACAAGAAAATGGTGAAAATGTACTCTGACAAAGCCCCCAACACTATGACTCAGACATATTGGCCAGATCAGCGACGTAAGTGTGAGGGGCCGCTATCCCAACCTCCAGTAAGTTAACATAACGCTGAGGAATTCACTAACAGTAGACAGTGGATGGGAATCCCTCAGGAGCCACTCATTTGCATGTGAAAATATAGTGCACAGACGTGTCTTAAGTGTGTGTGTGTGGGGAGGAGGGGTGCAAAATGAAAACATACAGTATCCCTAATTACGTGGTATAATATATGAATCACTTTACTTCAAAAATCATTATCTGTATGTCTTCTCAATCGGCCTAAAGAACGTGACAGACAGTAGCTACACAGAAACATCCAGAAATAAAGAGGCCATCTAAGCGCTAGTTGAGCATCTCGAGTACAGCGAGCTCTGGCTGCGAAGCAAGTACAAGTAATCACACTGATGACAGTGTTGATACTTCACTACAAGGTTTCAATTTAGCAGCCCATAAGGGAAGCGCTTCGCCCTGAGTATCCAAATCACATTTCATTAGATTTTACTATTTAAAAGCCTGCGTTGTGCTCTCATACCCGATCCCTGTAGCCCCACGGCGTGCCCATGTCCCCCTCCCAATCCAGGGCTCCCATCGCCCGCTCTGTGAGCGGCCCTGACTGCCTGGGTCTCTCAGGGAGGAGAGCGCATTCTCCTTTCATCCCCTCTTAGAGGACAAACATCAGTCCCATCTCGCCGCCCATCCATATTCATGAGACGCTTATAAATATCTGATAGCAGCCTCGCTACAGCTGTTTAGCTCCGAGAGCAACGTATACAGCTCCACGTGCAAAGCGCACCCACAGACACAGACACACACAAGCACACACACACACACACACACACACACACACGCACGCACACACACACGCACACATACAGACAGACTTGTGTTTTTTCCCCTGGCATGTGCATGCACATACACATACACGTAAACATTTTCTCTGGTGTGCACACTGCACAAACACATGTGTGCGTGTGCACACACACACACACACACACACACACACATATACACTTGGAAGTGCTCCCTGTCTCTCTCTCTCTCTCTCTCTCTCAATCTAACTCGCATACAGACACAGTAAACTGTGTATTCTTCATCGTATTTTAGCCACACACAATGCACATTTTACTCACACACACACATGCACACTCACACGCACACGCACAAAGACACACACACAGACTTGTTTTTTTCCCCTGGCATGTGCATGCACATACACATACAGGCACGTAAACATTTTCTCTGGTGTGCAACACATACGTGCGTGTGCACATGCACACATACTGTACACTTGGAAGTCCTCCCTCCCTCTCTCTCTCTCTCTCTCTCTCTCTCTCAATCTAACTGTCATACACAGTAAACTGTGTATTCTTCATCATATTTTAGCCACACACAATACACACATTACACACACGCACACATTGCAAAGTAATAACAATACGGCCAAGATGAAATGACACGAGAGGCTAATGCTGGCTTGTTGCATCTCTAAATACTGTAATCAATATAGCATTTCCTGGCTGGCAGCCAATCACTATATGTTACACTTCAGCCCTCTCACATTCAGTCCCAAAAGCTACTGTTTATAAGTTTTTACTTCTTCTCACTCCTTTTCGGATATGCTTAGATTTCTTTCTTTTTTTCTTTTTCCTTTTATTTCTTCTTGCTATTTTTTAACTATTTATTGTAATTGTTTTTCCTTGTGAAATGCAAGGAATTGTTTCTGTTTTATTGGCATATTCGAAATAAACAACAAACAAACAAACTGTATCGGTTGACTCACTTCACTGTAGCCTATGGATGTCTGGCTTTAATGGGGAATACCACTCATTTTCAACATTAAACTATGTAATTAATATACGTTAGAGTTGTTGTGTGGAAATAAATATATAAAAGTTCCCCCCCTTCTGTGTAGCCTAGAACTTGAAGTCATGTGATCAGTGACATCATGAAGATGTATACTCTGCAAGCCAAAAAGTACATCTTCGTGATGTCACTGAT
Organism: Protomyctophum bolini; assembly: GCF_963924005.1. NCBI lineage: Eukaryota > Metazoa > Chordata > Actinopteri > Myctophiformes > Myctophidae > Protomyctophum > Protomyctophum bolini. Next base: position 14,590,176 of record NC_137868.1, read on the forward strand.
CACATGATGACACCAAGTTCTAGACCTCCAGTTCTAGGCTAAACAGAAGGGGCTTTTTGTATTATTTCCACACAACAACTCTAAGGTATTATTATTAATGACATAGTTCAATTTAGAAAATGAGTGGTTTTCCCCTGTAAGGTGCACTGATAGGACAAGGGATCTACTAAACATAACAATTGTCTAAATGAACACAATTCAAAATAAGCATGTATGGCTGAACAGTAATTGAATATAAGAAGTGCATGCAATATTCATGCTCAGGACATGCAAGACGAAACTCAACGAACACGTGATTTCATTCCATTGTACACCGCTGTCCCACAGCACACTATACAATGGTCTATTGTAGCATTTAGAATGACCAGAACTGGTAGCAGGATAGCATCCTTAAAGATGGTTCTATCTGGCAACTACCAACAGCCTCAGCCGACAGTGCACGTGCACAGACATTTAGAGGGGCAGGTGCTCAAGTGAAAAGAAGGGCACCTTGTGCAGTGCGTGGAACCGGTCGGTTGCCTTAATAGTGTGAGATTTATAGATTTCGGGGCATAAAAATTATATTAGAAGATTTTTATCAAGAATTGATCAATGTTACCATGGTCCACATACTGTACAGTGTACACTGTACAAAACAAAAGAAAAAACTTTTATTTTCTTCAATAGGGCACATTGCTGTCCAGAGGGCAAAGGGAAGGTGATCTAGCACCACCTAGTGTCGATCTGTGCACGCCACTGTCATCCGATATCCAGACTGGAAGCAATAGGGCTCTATGCACACAGAATAACTCTTCCTACTTCCGGGCCCCTTCCCTACTTCCTTCACAGGTGTAACTGATAATAATAATAATATTTATTTAATATTTATAATTTGTATAGTGCCTTACAAGAAACCCAAGGACGCTTTACAAAACAGAAAAACTAAAACAAACAAACTAATTGCCAAAAGCCTGAATGAACAAATGTCTCTTCGGTGCGGATTTGAAAGATTCCAATGTAGGAGTCTGGCGAATATCTAATGATACTAATTAAGGCTCTGTTCCATTTAGTGTTACAGTGGTTCTCTCAAACCTTTTCATTTCAAGGACCCCCATAACTCTGAGAGTGTACACCCGTACGGGGCCATTTGGAACCCACTCAAGGACACTTTGAGACTCACCTGCTTAGCAGAGTGTTTCCAGTGAGCCAACAGAATAGCAGCACACTGACTCTGTTTGACCAGAATGGAACAGAGCCTTCATTAGTATCATCGTTAACACCTGCAAAGGAAATAGGGAAGCGGCCCAGAAGCAAGGAAGATAACGAAAGAAAGGGACGTGAGTCGCGTGACTGGAAGCCGGGATGCACCATGACGCCCCATGGGTGGCAAACCTCACACCGTAAGTTCGATGAAATGCATGGCAGTGAATGGAGCCGGCTGGACCAGCTCATGAACAAACACTATTTATGAAGATTGAGACCTTTGTCATATAATCGGTTCAGGAATGTAAAAGAAGATATATCACATGCTTTTCGATGTGCACAGTACATCGTTTAATTGAGACATCTAAACAGCGTCAGGTATCATTTCTGTCTCGAAGGTATCGGTGGTTTGGTTGCCAGACAGGAAACGATGGACAGTCTCACGATACTTGGCACGTTCAGAAACTTACTTTGTGCTCTTTATACCGAGCTATAAAACAGAGTGTACACATCGAAAAGCAACACAGCGGTCAAATATGTCCTGAGAGGACAGAAGCGATTATTTTACAATGGACTCAATCATTCAGAAATGTTTCCTGGTATAAGTTTCCCTGCCTGGAAGTAGGAAGAGTTATTCTGTGTGCATATAGAGCCTATTGCTTGCTTAATGGATTTTTATTTATCCGGAGGAATAATAATAGTAGCCATCATACAAGTTTCTAGTCTACTGTATTGTATATTGCTCCTGCGTGAAACACACATTAGAAGTGTAGACTCTGTTTGGAGGTTAAACCAGTGGTTCTCAATGAAGAGTTAAGGGACCCCAAGGGGTCCTAGAGAGGGTTCCAGCTAAATGGTTGATAGTAAGGAACCAAATGGACCCTTACAGGTCTGTAACTCCAAGAGTGTACGAATGGAACCAAATGGACCATTAACGGTCCTTTAGTTTCATTTTCTTCAGAGTTAAATGAACACAGGATTTTACAGGGCCGTAAATTAATGCATATCAAAATGACCTTATAAAGGTTGAGAATCACTGTCTTAAAAAATATAATGGATTATGACTTTCACTATTAGCCTATATGCATCATCCATGCTTTCTGGACACTGCAGTTCATAGTGTTCAATACAGCAGTAAGTGTAAAGTCTAAACTAGCAAAGTGAACTATGAAGTAAAGTAGACATTGTAGCCTACATTGCACACGTTAATTTGCAGCCCTGCCGCACTAGGGCATTACACTGCTACAGTACATGCGGTACATGCAATAAAAACAGGGACTTCGTACAATTTTCGCAATATCAGCTCGGAGCTGGAAAGGACGCGTTACTGTTTAGAGATGTCTGGCGTTTTATGTCTTTGTTATTGAATATTTCAGGTTCCTCGCTCACATTATTTCCTGTTCAATCTCATATTCATTAAACTTCGTGCCTTTCTATTTTTCTCTGTTTTCATTTTCAGCCTTGCGCCTGATGAAAAGCCTTCCTCACTTTTTTTCCATAACGTTACACGAGGTGGAGCCTTGCAGCCATTTACAATGCAGAATCCTTGGGAGAGGAAAACAGAAGGGGCCTTTTTCCTGAGGCTCCAGATTAAAAAGGTGATATGCACACCTTCCTATCTCTGTCTGCTAGTAGCTCCCTAATCACATCCCTGGAACTGATACTGAGGCGCACAGAGAGAGAGAGAGAGAGAGAGAGAGAGGGTACGAGAAAATGAGAGGGACAGAGAAAGAAGAGAGACAGGATAAGAGAGAGGGAGAGAGAGAATGACTGAGAGAGAGCGCAAGGTAGAGAGAGAGAGAGAGAGAGAGAGAGAGAGAGAGAGAGAGAGAGAGAGAGAGAGCTAGGATAAGAGAGAGAAAATTAGACAGAAAGAGAGAGAAGAGAGACAGGATAAGAGAGAGAGAGAGAGGGAGGGGGGGCACAATCTTGGAAATCAAATGCCACAATCCGCCGCATGCTCAGCGAAGCACAGATACGGCGACAATGACAATATTCAAAGGTGACATTGCAATCAGGGGGATATTGGACAATGCTGGCACGGGTTCCTGTGCTCGCAGCAAGGCAGAGGAAGGAGGCCCTCAAACTGCACTTCTGAGGAACTTTCTGTTGGTTTTTATTTACCGGGAGCTAGCTAGCGCTTACGGTGGCTCCTTCTCCCCTTCCAACTCATTAGAAACATTAGAATTGCTGATGCCGGCAAGAAAAACACATTTTGCTTCTCGGTCTCGAGAATATCTTTGTTCTGTTTCCAATACAAATAGAAGGAGATTTAAATATCGCCCCTCTCGAGTGTGCCTGGGTGTGTGAGAGAGAGACAGAGAGAGAGAGAGCAGAGAGAGAGAAAGAGAGAGAAAGAGAGAGAAAGAGAGCGACTCGAGCGAGTGTGTGTGTGTGTGTGTGTGTGTGTGTGTGTGTGTGTGCGTGTGTGTGTGTGTGTGTGTGTGTGTGTGTGTGTGTGTGTGTGTGTGTGCGTGTGCTCATGCGTGCGTGCATGTTCAACCATACGATCACTTGTGTGTATGAAAAGATGTGCCCTCATGAGAATGTATATGAGGTGTGTGTGTGTGTGTGTGTGTGTGTGTGTGTGTGTGTGTGTGTGTGTGTGTGTGTGTGTGTGTGTGTGTGTGTGTGTGTGTGTGCGAGCGAGCGAGCGCGCGTGTGGTCGTGTACGTGTACATGACGTGTGTGTTCTTTCTGTTCCTTGTTGGACTAAATAATAAGCCAATATGCTGCACTGTGGACTATGCAATCCTCAGTGGACCCACAAGGATCTGTTTGGGTCCATGTTTACACTCTCAGAGTTAAATGATCACAGAGGATTTTACTGTGTGTGTAGTATAATACTAGTATCAACAAAAGCAAACAGAGGAGGCTGGATCACAAATGAGCTTGCATTAAAATGTTAGCCACAAAGCTATTTAGCAACAAAGGTTTTCACAGCAATGATTACATTTGCGTAGTAGTTTAGCTGGCTCATTTAGAGTACTTTTAACACTCAGGGATGGATTAACCCCACTGGCCCCTGGGCCAATATTTTTTCGGGGGCCCCCATAGCGTGCATGCTCGTGAACAAGTGGAACCAAATGGACCCTTGTCGATCCGTTTGGTTCCATTGCTAGACTCTGTGAGCTAAATTAACATACGTGCGTACGGATTTCACTGTTTAGAATAGATTGTGGTGCCATGTAGGGGTGATATGAAATAAGCTTACCCTAATCACAGTAAACATCATGTCTTCCGTCATTTTCAATCACTCCAGTCACTTCAGTTCAGCACAGCTGAGGTGTTGTCTATCAACGAGGATTCTCTGTGCACACATGTGATTGAGTTCAAACATATGTTGCTGCATGTGTGCATTTTTACTACCAGCTAGCCTAAGCCTACCAAATTTTACAGCAGTTTTTACTTGAATGTATAGTTGGTAACTGAGTGAGAGACTCAGTCAGAAGTTAAAACGTTTTGTACATGCTTATTGGATTTACCTTTGTGTGTTTACGTCATTCAGTTGATAAAACCTTTATAATTATAAAAGCATTTTAGTAATTTTAGTAAATGTACTGTGTAATGTAATCGTTTTGAATCGGGAAAATAAATAGCAATAATCGGTATTGAATCGAATCGTGGGACACCCAAAGATTCACAGCCCTAGTGCCAAGTTCTGTGGGTACTTGAAATTAAAAAAGGTTGTAACCAGGTATGGATTCAGTCTTATGTTGGCTTGTATTGGGCTGTGTGATAAAACTTAGATCCATTTGTTTCTATCTACTGTGATGGCCCCCTGGGCCTTTAGTCAGGATTCTGCGTGTGAGTGCATGATTACTGCCTAACTAGCCTGGGAAGCATAACATTTTTGGGTTCATATGATCCGGTCGGGAGTGGATGGTAACTTACATCATGTTATATTCACTGGTTTGTAGTCATCAGTCCACAAACTACAAACCGGTATCAGAAGTAGGCCTACCCAACATTCCATGTGATCAAGGGCACACAGTGTTGGTTTTGAGGGTGGAGCCAGAGGCAATCAGAGGAAAGGGAGACACCTGGCCAGTGTCTCCTCAAACACTATAAAAGACCTGCTCTGTTCATGGTGCTCTTTCTGCTCATTCCTCCTCTGGCTTAGGCTGCAGGAGCAAGCACCTTTGTTTTTGTAGCAGTTCTTTAGTTAATAAAGCAGGCAGCATGTTTCCCTGCAAGTTTAAGTTACTAAAAATGAATTGCTTAATTCTACACTTTTCATACATTTGTTAAGAAAACACTTTTTTGCTTAGACTCCAGTGTGGTTTCCCCTTTTTTGGTGTGGCCTTGGAGCCAGGCCATAACACTGCCCAGTGATGGTCATTCGGCTAAAATTAGTTGAATTAGTTTTAAACCTTCGAATGGCCCAAGAGAACAAAAAACCTTTCACTGCTTTTGTAGAACTTCGGATCAACCTAATTTTCAGTAGAGGTGATCTCAAATGGACTACAAATGCAGGACAGAGGCTAGTAGTCTTCTGAGCCCAAGTCAACATTAACCACAGGAAAGTTTTAAATGCAAGAGGGGAGGAAAGTCAAGAGCGCAGAGCAGAAGCTGAGAATGAATTTGAAATTAGACTGAAGGAGAATAAGTAGACATTTGAGCTGGTGGAGGACAGAGAGAGAGTCCGACAGAGATGTGAAATTCAGGAATAGCATTTTGACACTGTAAATGAAGAGAGGGAAAGGATTGGTAGTGCGGGGTGGGTAGAGACAGGGAAAGGGGACAGACAGAGAGAGAGAGACAGAGGAAGGGGTGGGAGAGATTGAAGCTAGCTATAGTGTCTCTCATTAGCCATGCAGAGCGTCTTGGCTCCTCTCCCACACCTCGCGGCTCATCACTGCCAGCGCACCCCCACCTCCAGCAAAACCCTCCCCCTCTCTCTTCTCCCTCATCCCACTCCCCACCCCTGTCTCCCCTCCCAGCCCCTATAATCACGCCTGCAATCACAGCCTCTAATTAGGTTAATTAATTTGTATCAGCCCTTGTAGGGACTTGGCTGATGAGGCAGCCATAATAGCGTTAGGGCTTACACCCAACCCTCCCTCCCCCCCAGAGTGAGATGGAGGAAGAGAAAGAGGGAGACAAGAGAGTAAGGAGAGGGGGGCTCTGAAACCAACCCGTCTGTGACAAGACCAAGCTATAAAACATGGGGTGCTCGTTGCCACACCCAACCACCCCCTCCAATCCCACCTCTCTCTCCTAAACACCCCCTGCTTCATTTTCCCCACACCACCAACACCCCCCCCCCCCCCCCCCCATACTCTTCTTAATATTCAAAGGGAGACACTGACACCGAAATAGTGATATATGACCAATTCGTGTCACTGGTGTCTCATTGTGCCCATTGGAATGAAGCCGTCCTATAAGCCTACGTTGCGCAAAGTAATCCTCAGCTCCCAAATGTGTCACACACTGAGAGCATCATGTCAGAGTTTTGCGTTTTTACATTAGGACCATATATAAAAACAAAAAATAGATGACACTTTGTTACTTATGTTATCGGGCAGAAACCTTGTATCTTCTTATTCCTTATTATTTATTTTGTTTGTTTTCGCAAATTAATGCCCTGCTTTGTCGTACAAGAGTATTGCACAAAGGTAGCTTAAATACAAATAGCTTAACTAAGCTCACAACACTCACAACTTGCAATGCAATGCAAATGTGACCTTTAAAAAAAAGAAAAGTCAAAGTGAAAGAATTGAAGTGAGCCTGAGGGTTTTATGAATGTTGAAACAAAGAAAAGTTGTGAAACTAAATAACAAACTACATTGAAACCATTTTGAACGTAATGGTTTTAGACATACGTGCATACAAGGTTTACACCTGAAGGCAACGTTACATGATTACCGGTATGTTTGTGCTTTTTGTCATCGCTGGCATTTTCATCATTCGAGGCATCGCATTACAATCAGGGGCCCTCATCGGCCCTCATCAGACCACTGACGAACAAACTCTGATTAACACAACCCATCTGATTACTGCAATCATCCAGTGCTAACCATACACGGGTACTGTCCCTACACACACACACACACACACACACAGTCACACACACACACACACACACACACACACACACACACACACACACACACACACACACACACACACATACACACATACTAACACTTCGCTGCTGCATAGACATGACAAACACACGTACACTCAAACACAATGTCGCTCTCATCACACATTGTCACGCAGTTAAAATGTGTGGAGACGAGAGCAACCCACGAACAAGACGTGGTTTTGTGTGTGTTTTGCCAGAGAGTGAGCGGAAGTAGAGCAGGGAGTGTGCAGGCTGTGGCAGTGGTTCTCAAACGTTTCAATTTCAACGACTCCCAATTTGGTACGCATCATGCCATGGAACCAAATGGACCAGGGTCCATTTTTGGTTCCATTTGTACACTCTCAGAGTTACAGACCTCTAAGGGTCGATTTGATTCCTAACTATCATTCATCTAGGTGGAGAACCCCTAGGATGCCCTAAGCCTAAAGGATCCCCGAGGGTCCCGAATCCCACTTTGAGAACCACTGGGTTATAGGGTGAAGGAGAGACTGTGAGAGAAAGACAGGTCTTATTACTTAGCCACATCCTATCCCCCTATTCTGATTAAGTGAAAATGGCGGATTTAGAGGTTTGATATAGTAGGACAAGGGAGGGGACCAAGTACATATCCTTGAGGGACCCCAGTCAATGAAGTATATATGATTTACTGGTTAATGGGGTGAAAAGGAGTGTGGTGGCAGCAGCCATGAAATGGTGTCAGACTGACTGAAAGGACAAGAAACGTATAATATTTTTTTTCTCTCAGAAAGGGAGCTATGATATAAAATCAAAGAAAAAGGTCCCGCACACTGTCTGGAACTTTAAAAAAAGATGCTCTTTATTTGATATCATAGATCCTTTTCTGAACATTTGGACTTTGGAGCTTTCTGGTTGTACTATACAAACACACCTGTTACTATAACCTTTGAGGTGTGCATCAGCCTTTTAAAAAGCCTTTTCTCAAACATTTTCAAAAACTTCCACAACCATTTTTTAAGTGGCCAAAGTCCAGATGAAACTTCATTTCAAGTGTATCTAACGTCCGTATTGTGATTCATGACGTGAAACAGGATGCTTTGAATGTTGACAAGTGGGTTTGTCATAACAAACATGCAGTTTTAGTTTAAGATTAATTGCTGGGTGGATCTCATATTAGGGCTGCAACCATCGATACTTTTCTTAGCGATTATTGTGTCAAATACCTTTTCAATTACCGATAATCAAATAATTAAGATATAATTCAAATCTATTAAAAAGTTAAACGCATATTTAACTTTTTTTAATAGATTTGAACAAATAGTTTAACCAGTTAAACCCTATATTATACTTACGAATAGTTAAAATATCTGATCTACAGGGGTCGATTACTAATCGAAATGATCAATTATAGATGTTTTTTTATCATTAATTACACGGTTGCAGCCCTACATATTATTACTGATTAACACTGGTTTATTCAAGCCTACATAGCATAATGGCTGTTATTTGTTGATGTAGTATTCTACACACACAGTAAAATTCTGTGTTCATTTTGTCATTTACCTCTAAGAGTGTGAACATGGACCCAATCATCTTTCGTTTTACAGGAGGAAAACATGTTTGCATGATTGCAGAATACAAAGAAATTGCATAATATTGTTCAATAGGTGTGACTTTAACGTAATAAACACACAGCACAAAACACAAAACAGCTACTGTAAACTCAAGTAAGAAGTGTGTACAAACACACGCACGCAGGCAGGCAGGCACGCAGGCAGGCAGGCAGGCACGCACACACACAGACATGAGTGTTCAACTGTGATGCTATAGCAGACATAAATACACAAACACATCAGACACATACGCAGACACACGCACGGCACGCACACACACACAATCACAGGCAGACAATGACACGGGGAGGCCTGGAGACAAGGACAGATCCGGTAGTTAAAGCGTAATGAACACGTCCCCGAGGCGCGCGCCTGCCGTCCCTCTGAATGATGGACTGACAGTAATACCGGGGCAGATGGGTGCGCTCCACGCCCCGTTCAACACTACAACCAACCCCACACACACACACACAACATCCCCCTGGCCTGTCCTCCTCTCTCACAGTGAGATACCCCCTGTAGGTTTGATATGGTGGAGATGGGGGCCTCATGTATACCAGGGGTTATGCATGTGTGTGCATTTATGCCTGTATACAGTACATGTGTACATGTGTGTGTGTGTGTGTGTGTGTGTGTGTGTGTGTGTGTGTGTGTGTGTGTGTGTGTGTGTGGTGTGGTGTGGTGTGGTGTGGTGTGGTGTGGTGTGGTGTGGTGTGGTGTGGTGTGGTGTGGAGTGAGTGAGTGAGTGAGTGAGTGAGTGAGTGAGTGTAAGAGAGAGAGAGAGAGAGAGAGAGAGAGCCTGTGTGCTTGCAGGGGTGGTGGAGGGGTGGGACGGGGGGGATACAAGGATGAGGCCCCATCGTGATTTAGGCTCCCATGCAAATTTAATCAATTCGAGTACCTCTCGCCAGCCAGGGCCCGTGGCTCATTAGTGGCAATTTAAAAAGGGGGTTCTGTGATCCCCGCCTCACGTGACACACTTTCACTCACACAAACACACACACACACACACATGCACACAGGCAGGCAGGCACGCACACATGCGCGCGCACACACACACACGGCAGCAAAGATACACATATCCAAATGTTAACAGACACACACACAAACACACATCTATGGATGCACACGCGTCAGGGGCACTGTCAAGGCTGTAAAGATTTTCTTTCAGACATCTTCCCCCTGGCATGGAGACAGACCCTGCTTGCACGGCTGCCGTCCCCTCCCTCCTTTTCGCTCCCCTGTCCCTCTTCCCTATCCGGCACTTCAAACGCCCCATGACACCCTGCTTCAAGTTAAAGGAGAGAGAGATCCAAGGATAAACACTACCTCTCTCCACCCTTCCATCTCTGCGTTGCTCCCTCTCTTCTCAGCCCCCCTGTCCCGTCCCATCCCGTCCCGCCCAACTCCCTGCACTCCTCCAACCCCAGGCTACCTCTCCCTTCTATTCCTCTCGTCTCAATGCCCTACCTCTCCGTAATTGGGGGGTGGATCGATTAGCACCGTCCTTAACCATCCTTAACCTGGGCTTTGTGAGCTGATATGGGGAGCAGCACAGAGGAGCTGTGGGTGAATTAGGTAGTCAGCAGTGGTGCAGTGTTGTCGGGTGTAAGGATCAAATGCTGGTTAAAACAGGTTTGGAAGGTGCTAAGTGCAATGTAAATTTACAATTTAGGCATTTAGCAGACGCTCTTAATCCAGAGCGACTTACATTAAGCAAGAACAAAAAGCATGGCAATACATCACATACATAAAAAAGTATGATTCATGAAGTATCATGAATCATACGTAAGCTAAGAATGTAACAGTGGAATATCTATATAATGGAACTATGCATGTATACTTTATAGTGCTATGTCTACATAATAATGAAGTCTACATCAAATTCTATCTAAGTCTACATAAAAATGCAATCTAAAAAATATTGTAAAATATGTATTCTGCTGTTGTATAGCATTGTAATAGTGGCTAATCAATTTGGCTATATTTGAATCAACCATCCAATAATAAACTACATTTATGTCTAGTAAGTGCTTCACATTTATGGGGAAAGTGCTGTAACCACTTTTTAACTGGAGTTCCTATTTTGGGCATGTCATTATAGGCAAATATTTCAATCTTCACAAATATATTAAAAAAAGAAATAGCATCCCTGTTTGGGGGGGGGGCATAATAGGTGGAAATAGCTGAGCTACAAGCTCACAAAGAAACAGGGTGAGATCTTGTAGGTTGTCTATTTTCTACAAAGAAAATAAACCCTATTTTTAACCTGCCCCTTTCAACCACTTGTGGTTCAAAGGGGACTATTTAAAATGTAGGCATTTAGCAGAAACTCTTAATCCAGAGTAAGCAAGGTATAAAGCATGAGTTGCATCAAATGCATACAGGTTATGTGTTTTATATGTTATATTCACATTGGAATAAAAATGTGATAACATTAAACATAGTCTACTGCATGTCTGCATCACCACGTTTACCTTTCTATTCAGTTGATATTGCCCTATTAGCATGATGGTTGATTCTATTTCTTCTGCGTCCCAGATCGTCAAGCCAGCCCATCTAAAATGCACAACACAACACGACAAAAAAGGATAATAAGTCGATGAACAGCTTTCATTCTCTATTCCAGAAAAATGACCTAATGTATTCATGAGAGATATTGCTGAACACTTCCGATATCTTAACTCATATTTCTCCAGATATGAATGACCAATTGTATTCACCCCGTACTCTTAACCAGGCTGCACTTTCATTCAGAAACAGTTACTATACCAGGGTCATTGTCATGCCCTGCGGCTGAATGACTGCCATGGCACCCCCACTCCCCTAAACCCTAAATGGCTGTTCCTTCTCAAAACCTCAAGGTCAGTAGTTGGCGGTGGGGGTTGGGTGCCTTGTCTATATCTTTAAAATCAGTTGGTCGCCCACAGGCCCACCCCCTCGAGCCCCTGCCTCTCTTCGCCCTCTTAGCCTAAGATTTCTGTTCCTGGGGAGGGAAAGAAAGGAGAGCTTTGGGAGAAAGGAACAGTGGCCCATCTGTGTTTGGGTCACACAGTGGCAAACGGGCCCCGGAAACTGCGCACAACGTTTTGACCCCTGGGCTCTCCTCAAGCATCCCCACCCCCCCAGTTCATCTCCGCTGGTGGACACTGGAGGTCCTGAAGGTCCCGATGCCGGCACGCTCGCTTAGCGCTGTGACGCAGTAGGAGGGGGCAGTGAGGGAGAGAGAGAGAGGAAGGCGAGGATAAGAGTGGCGTGGGATGTCAGCAAAGGACGTCAGTCACTCTGTCACTGGGTAGAACATCATTCTGGCATGAATGGTCAACACTCAAAATGCCAGCAAAGGGTCTTGCTCTGCTTTGTGTCTGTGTATGAGAGCCTGCATTTGTGTACAGAGACAGAATTGAAAAGTGAAAGTGCAGTATACGCACGCAGTAATTAGGCAATAATTTGTATAGTATGTACAGGTATGCATTTGTAACCAGTAAGACGCCCTGAGGGCGAGGTCTCGCTGAAACAACAGAGCTTCTTCATACAGCAAGTTAAGAAGCAGGAGTTAAACTATTAATCTGGTGGCCAGATGTAGAGTTGCTGGCCGGCTCCATATGCAGATCTAGGTGATGATCCAGTCTTCTCCATGTATGGCTATCCAGGGTTTGATGAGGTCAATGTTGTGATCTTCATATATGGAGACGGCCATATATGGAATGTGTCACGAGGCTTGACAGACCTGAAATGCAGGTTTTCATAGCGGTCGCATAAGGGTATTGTTTCAAAGTTTGGGGCTATAATTTCACCAAAACTGTGATAATCAATTGATATAGCCTGGGCTTTAGTAAGAGTTCAAAACAAAACAGACCAGAGCAGAGCCTTTAACAGAGTGGTAATGACAGAGTGCAATCCAGGCCAACATCCACACATCACTCTTCCTCCTTTTTGGCCCGTTCCTCAGCAGCTGGCCTCACCTTTGCTCTGGTCAGCAGTGTCCCAGCCAGGGCCTCCGGGCCCTTTGCCTCCACCCCCTCCAACCTCTCCCCGAGCCTGGTGACATTTTCTGACTGGCTCCCTCTCCTCCCTCCTTCCCCCCCCATCCAGTGGCTCCCGGGAGAGGCTGATGGATGGGCCCTGTTTATGAAGCTGCTGCCACCACAGTGATCAATCAAGCCGGGAAGGCTGTGATCTGCTGCTGGGCGCCCGGCCCTGCAGTCTATTCCGACACTCTGGGGCTGCAGGAACTCTGCAGACACCTATAACGCTTTGTGAGCTTGTAGATCAGCTATTTTTGGTGCGCAGCAAAGTAAATCAGGCATCACTTTTGTCTGCACTTATTGCCCGATCGCATAGCTATGAAGGAATACCAAAAATAAAACCATGCATGAATGGCAGATCTACTTCTAGGCTGAGAGGTACATGACAGAAATGACACACAAAAATGCCAGTCAGTCAGTTAAAACATTAACAATAAACAAGTTGGTCATGGTTCTACAAACTATCAAAAGTTTTAAAGCAAAAGTGAATTGTACCGCCTTTAGCCTGTCCTAGTCTACTTATCTACCAATATCTTGTCACAAATGTCATTCCATTTCCAGATAAGACTTGTGAGGAACACCAGTGCCACCTACTGGTACAACAACAACCCACACCACTGACAGTGAAAACTACATCTGTATGTGAAATCAGAGAAGTACAAAATGAACTTGCACTGTAATGTCAGAATCATCACAAATCATTTATTTTTTACAAACAAAAAATGGTCTGTTAAATATGTACAAAAAACTGCATATCTCACTGCCACGTAAACACCTTGAACTGAAATCACTGTTCACAATGTTTTGCTTCTGTTAAAACTCTGGTGTTCAAAACTCCTCATAGCAGATACATGTCACTCAGTTCCAAAGATGAATGAGAGCAAAGATATGTCAAAGGAAAGCCTTTTTCCAGCAGGAAGGACGTCACCTAGAGAACAACTGGTTTGTTTACATGGCTTGCTTCAACATTTTCATATAAACCAAGTCCTATATACTTTGCAACAGGACGAGTTTTCCTTGAAACTTTAGACATGTTTTTGAAAACCCTTGCCTATAACCAAATGTCCAAAATAGGGATTGTGACTGTAATTATATCAGAATTTTACTTTTGTGAAGAGCACATACAGTCCCATGTTTTATGTTCCATGGGTTAACAACGGTCCAATATTCAGCAATGAGTATGGTACATATCTCCCTTAACGTTTCCGCTTGGCCTCAAACTTGTAGATGGCAGCAGCATTGGGTGTCTCCTTGCTAACTTTTACTCTCTTGATCTTATCCTGGGGAACAAAGGAGACAAAAACAGTACCATTTGAAATATGTCATCATCACATTCACTCTCAGAAAATGCTTATGGTAAACGGGAAATAAAGCATCCAAATCCAAGTGGTTTATCACACTTGATTTCGCCTAAAAATCAGTAGAGCAGGGAATTTCGCCTCAGTTCTATTTGCTTGGGACGTGTCTCCTCACCTGTAAGTCTTTGCGGGTCTGTATCTTCTGGCTGATGACAAACATCTTCTTTTCCCTGTCAATCCTCTGGGACAGGAGTTTGTACTGGTGCCTCCTCTGTTTGGCTAGCCTCTACAGGTATGCAGGGAAACATCAGGAGTTAAGGGCTATCCACACCAACAACTATTAATGTTGTTTTAATAAAGACGTGAGGTGGTGAACAATATTGCTGAGATCACGTTCAGGGGGATTTGAACACTCACAGCCAACAAAATCCTTCAGAATTTACAGGATACCACTCAGATGTTTACAGAACATTATTGTCTAATATAGACTGAAGGAATTAAAGTGGATTATGTTTGCATGTTTGGAGTTGTAACACCTGAAATCAATAATATCAGAATTCAGATTTAGCCTGTGGGGGAGTGCGGGCCGCATTAAGTGAACCGGCAGTTGCCCATGTATGCACTACAGTACTGAGTACACTACATTATACAGTACCACACAATCTACAGAGCTGTATGCTCAGAAATAGTGGCTGGTGTGCAAGGACTTTTTTCGGTGATCCCTTTGGAAGTGTGCTTGACTGTACCCTGTACTGATTACATTTCTGTTTGACTGTACCCTGTACTGATTACATTTCTGTTTGACTGTACCCTGTACTGATTACATTTCTGTTTGACTGTACCCTGTACTGATTACATTTCTACCAATAAAGTAATCAATCAAGTGTAGTCATACTTTCAGACTGCCAGGTGCTGTAGCTCCCTTGAGGGTCTTAGTCTCCAGAGTGTGCAGTGTTGGTCGGTTGAACACCCGGTCCACCAGCCCTGGGTCTGTGTTCAGATGGCTGGCCAAGTCAAATGACTCCACTGGAAAACACAGCACAACTACAGTAAGTTTCCCCGGAATTGCATTATGTCTTAAAGATGGAGTGTCCACATAAAAGCATGATTTAAAAAAATACGTTAAGGTCCCCACACACCGTGGGGAGCGCGTTTTTCAGATTTTTAGCAGCGTTTCTCCATCGATTTTCCGAAAAACGCGGCCGGTGTGCAACCACCATTACTGTACACTTTTTGGAAAATTTGTATTCCTCCTTATATTATAATAATACCTGCTGATCATGTTTTAGGGTGGAAACTAATTGTGGCACTCCATCTTTAAGAGTCAAAGAGCAGTTTGCTTTGACAATCAAAATAACGCTGGCGTTACTCTACCTTCTTTCTTGGAATCCACAAAGAAGGTATGCTTGTTTTTCTGTTTACCATCAGCCTCCAGAAGATGGAGCTCTGCTTTCAACCTCTCGATTTTCTGAGGGAGAAAAAAAAGGAAATATTTCATTTGACACTTATTTTTTGTATTAGCATATATTGCTTGGACACATTGTAAATTTCTATTCAGAACAGGGTAATGTGAGGACATCAAATCTTAGTAGATACATTCCATCACATAGAAAAGGTCATGCATTGCTCCTCACAACAACGCATAACGTAAAAAAGTATTCAAACATTTGCATTTATCATAGTTGAAAGCAATCTTTCTTGACCTCTTACCTTAGCCTCAGAAACCCTCTTCATCTCCACATATCTGATATCCTGTGTTCTCATCAGTTTCTTCTGCTCCTCTGTTAGCTCTACGTCATGCGTCTCCTTATTCTTGGTATGCACACCATCCTGTCATCATAGCAGAGTACAGGGGACATGTCAAATGTTGTATAGCACTGGTTCTCAAAGTGGGGTCCAGGCAGGGTGCTACAGGGGACATGTCAAATGTTGTATAGCACTGGTTCTCAAAGTGGGGTCCAGGCAGGGTGCTTCAGGGTTCCTTGGGAAGGGGGTTCTAAATGGACCTTTACAGGTCTGTAACTCTGAGAATGCAGTATGCACAGGGTGCATTTGGTTCCATTTGTACATGTCAGAGAGGTATGGGGGTTCTTAAACATTTGGGATTACAACATCACTGTTGTAAAGTGATATTGTACATTATGTTTAATTTGTAAGTCATGTTTCCACACAAACTGGACAATGGAGTGAGGTTGTTACCTGCAGCTGGGTGCTGATCATGTTGAAGTAAAACTCATCTGGGTTTTTATCCAGGGCTTTCTTGCGCAGGGCAGAAAGAGTGTTCTGTTTTTTGTGGTAGTCACTATAAAATAAATAACAAAATAACATCAACATCAATCATGTGATTAAACCTGAACCACTTTCTACCTTGTAGTGTCCTTATTTATAGGCTAAACTAGCCGCACGAACAGAGCCTTCATTAGTATAATCATCGTCACAGGAGCGATGGTACTAATGAAGGCTCTGTTCCATTCTGGTCAAACAGACTCAGAGTTAGGGTCATTCCAGAGACTCCTACTCCTACAGTTACTAGATCAGGGCACATGATTAAAAGACCAGTCAGAATGGACTTATAAACAGGGCAGAATAATCCCTGCACAGCTTCGGGGACTCAGGCAGTCTACCCTGATCCTCTAGATAGGAAAAGTGCATTTATGTTCATTAGTATATTTGCATTGGTTAAAAGAAAAGATACACTACAAGTAATTCATTTAAAAAGTTATAATGTGTGTTATGCTTAGTCATTCTTTAATAGTAGATTTCATACTGTACACGCTTGAGTTGAAGTAAAAGAAAATAATTCTGTGTAATTACAGTAAAATAAATTAACATATTGTTTGTTTAAGGTGAGACACCCCAGGTGAAATCATGATTTTTCTTTTTTTTTTTTTTTTGCTATTTTGCTTCCTAAACATGTTTTCTTTCAAACTAAAGCAAAATACACATTAAAAATACAGATTTAGATGTTTAGTTGGATAGTTTATTTTAGCCAATGACAGCTCGTTTTTCGGGGTGAAAAGCCACCATCTCTATTTTCATGATTGGTTGTTGGTACAAAGGAAGTGACCATATTTGGATCAGACCACAGTCAGCTTGAGGTCCAGACCTTTCCAATGATATATGCCATTATATGTTGTTGCCAAGGTTTGGATGAGATATTTTGTCTCAAAATAGTGGCTTCAAATAAAACGTTTTGGAATTTTACAATACAAATCTTTAAAGGCCGTTTTCTCAAAATGAGTTTTCCTCATACTTGGGACAAAGAATCTCCACTTCAGTTGAACTCACATACACGAAACTTTCCAGTCTTATTCCTAACTATATTCCGCAGACATTTACACATGGATTTGTTGATATATCATTCACAGCCTGATTTACATCACATTTTATACCAAAAAAATGCCGAAAATTGTGTTTTTTATGCCTGTTGACACTATTTTCTGATTTGTGGAGTGATAATTAGAGATATCAAAAATCCCATGTGTAATTTTCTTTGTCTCTAATGTGTCAACAAAATGAAATGATAATTTTGAACCTGGCTTTATCCGATCTTCAGATTTATCGTCCCGAAATGTATGCAAATTAGCGCATATAATGCCTAATTTGCATATTTAAACATATAATTTCAGAAAACTTGTAATACAAAAAATCTTAGTTTTAATATAAGTAATCAACTGGAGAAGTTTCATTGTGATAGCTATTATTTAACTTTTTTTCCCTATTCACCTGGGGTAAGAAATCATCATCATCATCATCATCATCATCATCATCATCATCATCATCATCATCATCATCATCATCATCATCATCATCATCATCATCATCATCATCATCATCATATCATCATATCATCATCATCATCATACTATCATCATACTAAAATTCAGCGAATGTCTGTCTGTCTGTCTGTCTGAATGTCCCTGACAGCGCTTTATCTCAACATTGGCTGCCCCAATCACTCCCACTTTTCACACAGGCATGGACCATAATTATATGGAGGTCTTAATGGAGCCCTTTTTCCAATTTGACACATTCATGATTTATAATGAATTTATTAGTGGATTAAAAAATGCAAAAATGGGTATTGTACTGTCAATATGACATGAATATGAATGCAAAGTAGCGGTCCATGTGTGGACAGGCTACCTGTCGCCGTTGTGCATGGTGAGATGTGTGCAAACCGTGTAGTTTATCAGGAGAAGAATACCAAAGGATGCAAGATTTATTACTGAATTAAAAACGCTCCGGGCGCAGTACCCCCCCACGGCCACAAGAGGGGGGCAAATATCTCACAACGGGTAAGGGCTAGTGTTAGTAATCGACTAAAAGAGGGAGATGTGGAGATATGCATAGGAACCTATGTGTGCAGGTACGGGGGACACGTTAGGTGACGCACCCAGGTTCAGGGGTTACATTAATAAGAGTTGTCAATAAAGCCACACATAAGGATACCAGGATACACGCCAGTCTCGTCTACATTATTATACAGAGTTGATACAGCCTGTTACAGGCTCACTGGAAACACTGGCTACACCAGTGTCCTTGAGTGTGTTCCAAATGGTCCTGTACTGGTCTGTAACTCTGAGTGTGTACATAGAGCCCATTTCAATGTTTAGTACTTTTTTTTTTACTATGATTTTAGATAGACAAATTAGTCAACAAAGAAAATCCATGATGAAAATGTATACACGTACTCTGCACGGAGTTTGTAGTCCTTCTTCTTCTCCAGAAATCCCAAATGATTCCTGAATCCAGGCTGGTAAGGAAAATATTAATAGACATTATGTATACCGTTACATTTACAGTGTTTGAGTTACTTCCAAACATTACATTTAATTATCAGGTTTGTATGTTTGACTTTGTATTATCTCGCAAGTGCTTGTGTTTTTCATCTGTATTCAATCCTAGTCAATATGAAGACCACAGACAGCATATGGCAGTTTAGCTGCTCAGCTAGCTAAGATGCTATAGTCAACAAAAACAGTGAATTGCTCACCTGAGATCTTTCATGGTGGTTTTTCTGTTTGGATTTCAGCGCTTTCCTGAACGAGGACATGTTTATAAATCGCGCCTAACTGTAATGAATAAAATAAAGTCCTATTTAGGGTAAAACAGAGCAGAGAATGACAAGTGAGTGCTTCCTTTGCTTAGAGTAGACACGTGGGTTGTTGACTACGGAAGCTGTATTGTTCGTTTCTCGCAGATTCGAGAAACGAATAAAAAAGAAAATCTCTAAAATTTAAACTTAAACTTGCGATCAACCCATACATTGTTTCTAGTGTACTGATTGATTATAAATTTGATTCCTGAAACTTCATGACTAAACAGTAATCAATCATCATACTGTATTGTATTCTGTTTTGTTTTGTTGTACAACTTTATATTCAACAGTAGGTGGCACTGTTGTCCACATTATGCAAATCAAATCACTCACTGCCAGTTCCACAGATTTAGTTTAATGTTACTTAATAGTAATCTATATACATGACCGTATAAACAGATTGCAGATATGCATTATATAATCATACATTCATCAAAATAATACTGTTTTAACAAACACATAATGTTGACAGGTCAATTTTGGATATTTAATTGTGCAAATTTTGTGCTTTCATGGATCAAGCAATATTGCCATTCCTTATTTTATTGTATAAATCCCAGACCAGAAAGCCTGGCCTGACCACGGCTGAGAGCCACAACAAGTGAGGCTGATCACATTGATGAGTTGATAGGCAAAGGTTTTGAAACACAACATTTCTGGTCATCATAATGAGTAATGACTGCTTGCATTTGCCAGGAGAGCCTTGTTAACAACTAAGTTTGTGTTTTTTGCAAGTCACTTGTAGGCTACTGCATGTCCCTGCTTAGTGTTCTTGTTTCTTTCTTGATTCAAACCTAGACAGATGATATCTAATGAAAGTGAAAACATGAACATATTGTGAAGCAAATGCCGAACCAGATTCAATTCATATCAAAATTGTTACCTAAAAAGGGCTCGCACGCAACATACTATACTAAAAATAAATATTGGACTAGATCTGGCATTAGGCTATATGTTGCAAAGAACTTAACCTAAATGTCTCCACAATGAGCTTTACTTGAATGCCAGCACAGCAGGCAGTTGTACCAGAGTTGATGTCACTTTTTCCAAATGGTGGATATCTCATTTTGTGGACACAAATCTTCACACAAGTTCCTCTCACTGAAGTGGTTGCATGACAACAGCATGCTTTTGCGGGGATGGGGGAAGATGCTGACGGGGTCACCACGCTCCCTTGGGGAACGCCGCTCTCTCCACTTCCTGACACAATATTCCAAGGAGAGACAAAGACAAAGCCGCAGTGGCACCAGTCCCTTAATCTCACCCAGACTCCAAAACTCTTTGTGGATGTGGAAAGGAAGCCAAAAGGAGGAAGAGTGATATTCCACTAAACAGCCATTTTCCCCTCACTATCCCCACCTCCCCAGCGTCCGCAAAGAATGTGTTTTATATGTGTGAGATTTTTCCCGGCATGCAGAATGTTCTGCGGGAGAGATGAGACCCTGTGAATGGGATCACTGTTTCCACATTATGTCACAAACATGTTTGTCAGCCTGATGATGCCTAAATGACCCTGATCCCAGAGAGGGCTCCGGCCCGAGGCCCAACTTCAGCCGCTCGCCCGCAAACATGTGTTTAACAGGGCAAACACAGACGGCAGTCAAGATTTACGGGTTGAATGTGTCTGCGTTCTGACTTACAGGGCTCCTTGCTGTTTAATTCATGTGAGTATTCATCATTACAAGTGAAACGCCATGGTGAGCCACAGTGGGGGTACCGTAAATACTACTCTGGAAATAGGAGGCTTGTAACAAGCTGATGCAAGACCGGGGAAGCACAAGAGGTTGTGGTCTCTTCAAGGGTCAGTGATAAGAGGAATGCCCTAGTGGGGCAGATGGATAGCCTCTTGGTTTTCTAATACGACCCTGTAAAAATAACACTGCTGACATAAGACTGCTGGATTTGGGCTGAGCTCAGGCCTCTGGTATGTTCCCCATCCCTGACCATGGTTGGCCATCATGTGCGGCAGGGCCAACCCTGTCAGAAATGTCCTATGCAGGATTCCCCCCATGTCTGGTTCTGGTTGCCTCATTGAACATTCTCACATCAAACTCTTGACTTGCAGCGATAGAGGTACCATTTAGGAGCTCGTTCACGTGTGAAATCAACACCGGCATAGGCTGAGTCAAAAGTCAGACTGCAACAGATAATGAACCTCTCTACTGTCCCTTACTGTCCCCTCTTGTTACTCAGGAGCCAACCTTCGACTGTGCTGTGGGAGCAGCAGCTCCTGGATGGGATCCTCAACCACAGCCTCCTGTAAAACGTAAATCGTCTACAATTAACTGCCAGTCTGGTGCTTATTTTCCCTGCTGGAGTTGGGGAGAGGGTTTGAATATTACAGCATTATCTGAGACTGTTTTATACTGCAGACACACAAAGCACTGGGATGGAGAGAAGTAGAGGGAGCAATATATTTCAATTTTGCATGGTCACAGTTCTGCGTATTTCCCCTAGCAGCTGTTGTCTAAAGCAGTGGTTCCCAATCTTTTTAGCAGAAGAAATTACAAATTTTGCCCGGGACCCAAACTAGTGAAAATAGCAGCTGTACAAGCTCACGATGTGCCACTTTGCGCTGCTTTGTGACTTGTGAGCTTTTATATTGACTATTTTCACTACTTTTGTTTTCTAATTTATGTAATTTTTCATGAAATTACTGAAGAAATCATTGAATTTGTTTTGAATTAATGAATCATTTAGCATTTTTTGAAAAGAAAATTGAAATGTTAATAATTAAAAACAATATGTGGGAAACAAAAATGAAAGGGACCCATAAAATGTGTTTGTGACCCACAAATGGGTCCCAACCCACTGTCTGGGCAACACTGGTCTAAAGGGTGATGACATAGTAATGGCAAAAACGACCACTGGCGAAATCATCTATAATACTTTATTGATGATTACAGTATACTGGCATTACTACACTTGCACATTTCCCATTATGAAAATACGTGCACTATTCTAGAATAAACATACCAAGACAGTGATATCACAATGGGAAATGTGATGAACAATTGAATTGAGGAATTTGTAGAACCAGCCTCAGGTCTTAAAGATAACAACATTTAGGCTTTCTTAATGGGTTAAGTCAAGTGCTCAATCCACCAATGACTGACAGCAGTTGATGAAGCGGACGGTAAACATGATCACATGAAACATATGTTCAGTCTGTGCTGTCACTTAAAGTTACTTGAGAGCAGTCTATTGAGTTTATAACATATCATTAGGTATATGTGTATGGTATTATAACGAACAAATAGAATAATTGAATGACACTAACTAAATCAACCTCATTTCAATTTTCTACAATATACAGTAGGCTCTTTGAAAGGCTACTTGGAAACAACAAACAATTAGGGATGAGATTAAGAGCAGATGCTATGCCAACCATCTTTGCACTGGCGTCAGACTGACCACATGAAGACTGAGATCTGCATGAAGCCACACTGTTATTGGACCGTGTACCCAGTCTTGTTGTCATAATATAATAAATAACTTGATAAATCCACATGCTCATACTCTATCAAGTAATTTTAAGTATGACAAAAACGGAACAACAGCTTGGTGGCTATATCTCCCGCACTATTATATTGACTTCCCTGCCACAAAGGGAGAGGGTAAGAGAGCCTATTGGGCACTGTTGTCCTGAACACTGTCAAACACAGTTTACACAAAGTAAACACATTTTTGTGCTTTGATGGGCTAGATGACACACCAGTTGTGAGCTTACTGATGAATCCTTAGTCCAATTGTTCTTTCATATTTTCTTTTTGAGACCCAGGCCTCTTCCACCTAATCGTGGACACAAGCGTGTGGGAAATTATTTGGAATACGTTGCATATCCCAGATCACCCAGCTGTTTAGGATTTGAGCTAGAGCTGTGCCTGCATATTCAGCCAACAATACAGATGTACCATGTATGTATGTATCTAAATTATAATTGAGGTGTCAAATACACTGTCCCACCCGTGGCCCGCCCCTCTTGGTTGCTGTTGCTTGGGTTGACAACATCCTGAGCATCCACTACCATTGACTCGTATTGATTTTCAATTGTCAATTCTTATTTTAAACTTGGCTTGGCTTTATTTTTTTGTAAACTCAGCATAAACAACCAGAAGGTGGTCGGAACCATGGCGAAATAAGGCAGATGGAGCCTGCTGGATGGTCGGTCAGAGACCAATCAGAGGGCTGAGAACATATTCTAGACATTTCTCACCAAAATAAACCTTAAAATGACTCCTTTTAATCCCAGGTCATCTGAAATAGAATCAACACCACTTATTGAGGTTCTGTATGATCCACCATTCCTGTAAAAGTATTTACCTGATGGTTGTGAATGGTGGTGAGTGGTGACACAACTCTCTCAGTTGATAGCTTAATTTATACCTCATTGCATGACCCTTTCGAAGTGTTGCGTTAATTGTTTTTTCACTTAAACTGTTTTACCGGTTTTACGGACGGTTAATATATCCTTAACTCGACAATGGCCCATTTTTATGCTTCGATGGGCTAGAGATGACACCAGTTGTTGTGACCTTACTGATGAACCCATGGTACTGTATCTTCATCCTAAATTGCATCCACACTCACATAATACAACAATGGGTCTGTTATTTTTCCATCCATCCATCTTCAACCGCTTATCCGTAGTCGGGTCCACCAGAGTGCTCCAGACTTCCCTCTCCAGAGCAACATTAGTGACTTCCTCCTGGGGGATCCCGAGACGTTCCAAGGCCAGTTGGTCAATGTATTTCCTCCAACTGCGCCTTGGTCTGCCCCGGGGTCTCCTCCCAGTGGGACGTGCGTCGAGGACCTCCCTAGGGAGACGCCCAAGAGGCATCCTAACCAGATGCCCGAACCACCTAAACTGGTGTACCTTTCCAGGTACGCTGCCAGACGGGTGGCAGTGACACGAGTTATTTTTGAGCATTCTATTTGATCTGAAGTGCAAGGCCATGATGCACATTATAGCTAAGCGAATTTGACTCAGGAGTTTTCTAAATGCCATATCGTATTAGTGTACTAAATTTCATTTGGCAAAGCATGCATGACAGTTATCTGGTTAGTTGCAAAAGCTTATGTTCGCACTAGGCTTAGTAGGTAGATTCTAGTAACTACCTACTGTATACAAAATGTTAGTGAAGTACAATATAATCGGTAGCGTATCAAAATCGTCCATATCATCCATAAAAATGCCATATCGGTATCGGATCAGTCTCAAAATAATCCAGATTATTTTCACAGATATGATGACGCAATAATAGTGTGACCGTCAATGGTTTTGTACTCTCAGAGCAGCCAGTCTGCCTGTCTCTGTCTCTTTAAGAGCGTCAGCTGTTAGTGAGGAGGTGGGCTTATCTACTTTCACCAGCAAAACAAAAATTCAAGTTCAATATAAATGTAATATAATAATGTAATATATCGGAATCGTACAATATGACCCTGCAAATAATCAGAGATTGGTCATAATTTCAATATTTGGCATCTCACACACAATTTGGTTGCCATACGTTTTTGTGCAAGACTGGTAATGTTCACAATGACGGAATTACTATAACTAATTCCCACCGTCCAGTATGCAATTATATTGTTTATTGTTTATTACAGATCCCCATTAGTCCTCACTACAGTGAAGAATACTCTCCCTGCATACAATCAAATTAAAACATAATGCAATGGAAATTCTGCCATTACATAGTTAAAACAAAACAAAACAAAACAAACCAAAACAAAAATGTAATATTTCAGTCTTCATACCTTCTATAAGGGAAGAAAGCTTCTGCATGGTCACCCAGCCTGCACCTTGTTCAGGGCGCAGGCACACCTGCTAAGTTCTGCTAAGTTCTGATGGCACACCTGCCTTCTTCTTTTTTTCTTCTCTTTTTCAACGTTTTCAATGTTGAGACACATTCCCACTGAATGACACTTCTGTTGGTTTCTCCTTGGTGGAAGTGTCATCTCAGTATTGCAAAACTGCTAACACACACACAGATTAACTTAACTCAATTTAGTTATTGACCTTCACCTTTTGTTTTTTCAAAGCTGAGAAATAAACAGATTCAGCGTGTCACACATGGCCCCTCAACCTATTTGGGAAGAAGGGCACCAGTGAGGGACTCATCTGACTATCTCTCACATGATGAATAGACAGGCTTCTCTCCTCTAATTTGTTGTGTGCTGTCTTACAGGCCTACGCCTCATGAGTGTAAAATTAGAATTCATAATTAAGAGGCGGTGTGGCGAACAGGAGGGGTCACAATTGTCACATGATTGCTGTGACTCACATGCCTGCAGTTGTGTAGAAAATGAATGCGACCATAGGTCGCATTTACTATGAAAACCTGCATTTCTGTGTCACGTTGCACCTCCATATATGGTCATGCCTCGTGACATCACGCCTCCATCTCCATATATGGAGCTGACCCGGTTCTGATTCCATATGTTGAACATTCCACACCTGTCCTTCCTCTTCCATGTCTCCCTTTTGACTACTCTAGAAAACTAGAGTTCTCAACAGGCCCGAAACTTAAGGCCTGGCCCTACCTGGGCCCTCATCAAACCCTATACACTCAAGACACGCTACATATATGGCCAGACCTCATCAAACCCTGTACACTCAAGACACTGCCCCCGCTGCCACCCTTAGATCTCCATATATGGAGCTGACCTGTTCTGACATTCCATATGTTGAACATTCCTCATTGACCTCATCAAACCCTGTACACTCAAGACACGCCCCATATATGGCCAGTACAGAATTCATTCCATATGTTGTCTGACCCCTCCCAAAGCGCCAGAGCTCGCCCAGCAGTCTGCCGTTACCCAGGCGGATGCGTGCACGCGACCTCGCTTCTCGCCCAGTCACCCTCAGGGCGTCTTACTGGTGTAATGTCAAATGAAAAAATATATAATAAGAAGAAGAAAACTAGGATTGGAGGTACAGTTCATTCATTCTGTGTAAGGAGTTGTTGCAGCTGTGTCAAAAAATCTGCTATGATGTCATTCATGTCTGATGTTGTCTTATAGTTTTTATTTATTTTTTATTTTTTAGCTCTGACTGACTTGGAAATGTATGCCCTGCTTGAGCGACGAGCCAATTTCCGTAAGTGTCCCATCTTGATCACTATATCTAATCAATTAGTTTGCACTTCCATAGTGCCATTATCCAAGTGCTTTACAATGTGTTACATACCAGTCTATGGTTACATACAGTAACCATCATGAAAGGCACCAACTTATATTGGGAGCAATTGCTGTCTTGCTTGAGGACACTTGGACACAAAGCCAGGGATGTGTGTGTGTGTGTGTGTGTGTGTGTGTGTGTGTGTGTGTGTGTGTGTGTGTGTGTGTGTGTGTGTGTGTGTGTGTGTGTGTGTGTGTGTGTGTGTGTGTGTGTGTGTGTGTGTGTGTGTGTGTGTGTGTGTGTGTGTGTGTGTGTGTGTGTGTGGTATAGGCCTATTTGTTTGTGTCCACACATTCTTTGGTGCATGACACGAGTATAGAGATCTGTTTTTTTATAATGCTTGTATGACATACAGTTGAACAGACCATGAAGATAATTATGGAAAATGTTGACTTTTGAGCTCGACATTGGAGGCCTGTATCCTTAGAGACATGCTGGGGCGATAGGCTACTGGAACAATGCTATCTGTGATTGGGCTGGTGCTTGTGTCAACAATCAGTGTTTCACATGCCCAGGGCCAGGACAAATCTAGCTGTTTATCACATCCTGACTCATGGGAGCAGGTGTATGATTACTTTATATAGCCTAATAAAAAAATAAAAAGCTGTTCATACTCATGTGCGAAGTCACAACCTCACCTTCAGCTGAATCATATGTAATAAATTAATGATATACCAGGACTGGAGGAGCAGACATAAGATCTAAAAAATATTGCCATTTATGGGACACACAAGTTTTTCTTGGAAAAGCTAAATGCAGTGCACAATATATAGGCCCAACACACTGTGCACATAATGCCTGGTATATTCATCAGTAGTATAGCCTACACTGATTTCTAACCATTTCCCAGACTTTAGCCTCATGGGTCTATTATTCAATAGGCATATCGTTCATTTACTGCCTAGGCAGCCTAGCCTATAAGCAATATCAAAGTGAATGCTTTCTCATTTAAAAAAAATATATAAACAATAACAACAACAAACAACAAACATTCTACAGAGATTCATGAAACGAGAATGTAGTTAAAAGAAGAAGAAGGTGGAGGGGGGCGTCTCATTTACTACAAGATCAGATCACTTGTTTAAAAGGCCCAACTGGGAGCTCTCGTCCACATTGTGCAGTCTCTGTCTCTGCTCTCTAGTGCTGTTTGAAGTCGAGGGAGGGAGGAATTTTCTCCTCAATATTGGGGCGGGATCTTGTGACTCACTAGTAACTTCCTCAGTAGTAGGACAAAAGTAGCCGGTAGGCTGTAAGTAACAGTCTTCGCCCCAGAGGTTTGACTATAATAAGTGAAAGAAACAAAAGTTAACATTTTGCGTCTTGCAAGCTAGCCCGGGCGCAGAGAGTCCGCGTCGTTTGAATGTCTGCTCACACAGAGACGGAGGTGGGCTACGATCGCCAGGTTGCAAAGGTGCCCTCAACTGCTGACATAACTTCGGGTAAGCGTCACATCTTTCATGGACTTTTTCCGACTTTTTCAACATCATTCTTACGTTCCCGCTGCATTCCGCTGCGCTCTTTGACATCGCATATGGATACTTTTTTTTTCTTTAAAAAGTACAAGTTAACAATTTCAACTGTCAATGGAGGAAGTGGTGACTGAAAAAAAGATATAGCATTAAAAGGAAATGTTGGAAGTGGTGACAGAAAATAAATAGCATTAAAAGGAAATGTTGGAAATGTATAACCATAAAGATACTGGGGATATGAATGAATGAATGAATGAATGAATGGATGGATGAATGGGTGGATGGATGACAGCAGTCCTATTACTGTAAATTATCATTGACAGATACATTTTAAGGACTATAGTGCGGTTGTCAACTTTTTAATTTTAAGGACCTCCATAACTCAGAGAGTGTTGTATGGGGTCCTATGGGCATGAACCCAGGCTCGTGGGTCTAAGGAGTAGTGGGCTGTATGGGGTCCTATGGGCATGGACCCAGCCAGGCCCGTGGGTCTAAGGAGTAGTAGGCTATTGGAGATAATGGAGAAGGAGAAGACATTGTCCAATAGAGCAACACCTATAATGCTCAGCTCAAGTATTGGCTATCACACAAATCGAACCATGTCGATTGCCTATTTACAATGTTGGTTCAAAATGTGAGATTCCCCTGAACTTGGACCAAATGTGGTGTGTGTGTATGTGTGTGTGTGTGTGTGTGTGTGTGTGTGTGTGTACTTGTGTGTGAGAGAGAGAGTGTTGTGTGTGTGTGTGTGTGTGTGTGTGTGTGTGTGTGTGGGGGGGGGGGGTGCTTTGACAATTATGACAAGACTAAATACTTCACACCTTAGTGGAACACATTGCCTGGGGAGAAGCCTGGAAAGCAGAACCATGAGAAAGCAGGGACCACTTCCTGTGACAATGAGGGGTCTGGTCTGCCTCTGGACCTTTTCTGTCTGCCTGCCTTTCTCGCTGTTTTAATTTCTTGTGCTTTTCAACTTCTACCTTCTCAGAAAGACACACACACACACACACACGCACGCGTGCACACACCTGTGTCCACCTATTCACATCGCCATGAAGGAACTGGTACCCCACTGCATACACTAGTGAGACGAAGAGAGAGAGAGAGAGAGAGAGAGAGAGGGAACAGCTCTGGATTATTGGATTTCTGACCCAGTGAACTGTGTTGAGTCAGGATCAACTCTCGCTATGTATAGGCTGGCCAATGTATCAATATTATATCGATATCATGACATGATAACAGATAATGTGTCTGATTTTAGATATTGTTATATAGCTGTTCTGTCCTTGGAGGTTGCTTTCACTTTTTTTTTTAAGTGCTTGAACAGAATTGTCAATACGATATTATTGTCACAATATCTATATACAAAGGCAGATTTGGCTAAAAAACATCGCAATGTTTGATTTAGTCCCAGAAACTGCCTAGCTGAGAGGTATGTGGATTGTGGATGTCTCAGGGCAACAAAGTCCTAAAGGCTAAGCAGCTCTTCTTCTCCTTGAGAGCAGCAGGAAGTGGGATGTGGCAGTGAGTGTACGTCTGGGATGGGTGTGTCTCTGTGTGTTGCGGCTTTAGAGTTTGTTTAGTGTATACATAAATGCAGGACAGACTGTAGTAGTAGTACTAGAGGTTATAGTTGTAGTGTGAGGAGCAGCATTGTTGCTATCATCTTATCCGTGCCATTCTGTTTGCTGTGGTATAGCCGTAGAACCTTTAATCTGTGGGAAGTACAGTATAGGTGCTGTTGCAATTGTCTATGCAGAGGATTTCACAGGCTAAATGTTATGATATAAAGATGCCCACATTGACCCTAACTACTGTTCCTGCCAACCACCACAACCATATTAGAGAACACCACGTTCCTAACAATGGGATGATTGTGTAATAATGAATCAGGCTTGAATGGACACTCGAATGCATACAATTTAATCACAAATTAAAAAAAGGTTTTCTTTAGTTTTTCCCAGAATTATTTTCGAATTGTAATTTAATTGGAAAGCCTGTTTCATACTTGTGTTACTTGTGATACCTGAGACAAGAGGAATGATGAGCCCCTCCTATTCTGTAGTAATTAAATTATTACACATTTGTTAAATATTAAATGTTCAGAAAAACAAATCAAAATTCAGGAATTTCCCTCTTTGTTATCATCATTTGAACCTGGCTTGATTCATTTAGATTGAATTACAACCAAACTGTGAGCCCAGAACATATCAATTAACTGAAATATCTCCGCTCTTCAGAACGATCACGTCACATCACAGCCATGGATGAAATACTGCAGGAAACTGTTTGGCTGAAGACCTAAAGCTGTTTGCATGTTCTCAACTACTGAACAAATGCATAGCTCTTTTTGCCCCCGCCCCCCTTCTACTGACAACTGAACTGAACGTCCACTTTAAGAAGAATTTGGTGCCTGGGGCACCCTGCTGTCCTTCCTTACACAACTGGTGTTATATTTTTAACCCAGACTGCTCACAATAACAAGCAGAAAACAAAGCCCAGCCATGACCAAAAATACAGTCATTCTGTCATATTTAGCGGCTGGGAACCTTGCCGTAGCGTATTGGCTATGCAATATTTTGTTTGCTTTTTTTCTTCCCTCTCACTCTGTCATTCACATCGGCGTTGGAGCGACACAGTTCCAGCCAGCCTCGACCACGGTCACATTCTTTGGAGGTTTCTGTTTTCTGAAGGTTAGCCCTGCGTGGTAGTTGGACTTGTGCCAGCTTTTCTTTTTTTTTTGAGTGGTGGGGTTGGGGGTGGTTGGCATCTTTTGAACCCTGGGCATTGATAATGATGGCAAAACGCTGGTCAAGTGTTTGCAGGTGGTTGGAGCAGGATTAAAGCTGCTCGCTTTTCCGGATCTTTTATTGCCTTTCTACCACACAAAAGCTGTTTACTACTGTGCAATTGTCTCACGTAACGCACAACTTTGTGCATGTGAAAATATATACAGCACATGTACCATATTTCCCAGAGTTAGCTGCTCTATTATGCTTTTAGGCCCTTTTTTCAAGTTATGCGACATATTCAACCCTCACTTCTGGCCATCTGGCCTTCTATTTGTAGCCAGGCAGCATGTTCCAATAGGCCGCGGGGGGCACGTGGCTGGCAGCAGGAATATGTCTAGTATCCCTGAATGGAGGGATGTGACCTCAGGTTTCCTGCATGGGGATGGCCAGGTGCTGTGGTGTTATTGTGAGGGGTGCAATGCTTCCTCCATGGACGCTTTGTTGGTAAATGGCCGAAACCTGATCCTTTGAGACAGGGCCCCCTTGGGAGCTAATAACCCCCCCACCCCACCCCCCACAACGCACGCACACACACACACACACACACACACGCACACACACACACACACACACACACACACACACACACACACACACACACACACACACACACACACACACACACACACACACACACACACACACACACACACACACACACACACGCAGTATGCTCTTCACAACTCAGTCATCCTGACTCTCTCTCTCTCTACCCTGGTATTCATTCATTCACGTGAAATTGTATGTATAGTGAACCTAAACTTTATATCAGCCACTAAGGGGATTAAAGGGTAACTTACACTATGCTAATAGAGTAATTACATGGTTCCAGGTATACAATTAGAGGTTTATACCTAGCACTTACCTGCAATTCTCAAAGGAAATGTCTTCAAAGGAAATGTCTTCAAAGGAAATGTAAAAAGAAAAAAAGGAGTATGTGTGGAAAAGTAAGCTGCAAACTCTAGTTTCATGCAATGCAATTATATGTTTTATGAAGAGTGAGGTTATGTGTTGCCTCGTTTGGCCTGTCACCTGTTCTCGTGTTCTGTGCTGTTGTTTTGCTCTACTTGATTTATTTTCTCTCTGTCTTGTCGCATACTGAATGCAAGGCAGTCCCACTCTTACCACATTCAAATATGTCTCATCTACACCAGCTACGTATATATCACAATGAAACAGATGTTGTTTGGGTGTGCGAATCCTGCCGAGTCACCAACTCGTCATCGCTCAAGGTCATGTCCGGTTACATCGACTGAGGAAGTGTGTGAGTCACACATGCACCGTTGTCTCAAAGCCTACGGGCTGATTTACACTGCCATGCCACTCACTGAAAATAACACAAAACATGGCAATGTGTCAATAATTTCCAGTTGAATATCAGTGTTTGTCAGCGGCTGGCAAAATAGTCATACAACAAACAATGTATACATTACGCATAACATGATCAATTCTCAACAGTAGGCCACAGCAGATCGAGATCATAGGACGTGATGATGCAAGGTGTGTGGGCTATGAACGCAAGTGACTAACCTGCTGCCACTCGTAATGGGATGCCAAATAAACCAGTCTGACTCTGCTCAGAAGTGCTTCATCGCAGCTTTCAACACAAATGACTCTCCATACTCTGCCCAAACGTGCACAGTCTCTAGAATTGCTCAATGCTTGAATTTCTTCAATGCATTGGTATGTATCTGTTTTTTTTTATGTCAAATTAACAGTACATTTCTACATGGTGAATTAAATGGAAGCCCATAAATACAAAATGACAGCTGGGCATAGTTTGTCAGAACAGGCCTCCAAAACCAACTCAGCAAGTCACATCAAGTAGAGTGCAGAAAGGGAGTAAGAGGGGAGAGGTGGGGGAAGCAGAAATTGTAAGTCTGCAGACAAATTGCAGTGGTTTTTGTACAACTGGTAATGTGATGTGTATTATGAATTCATACATAAAGTAATGGTTATGTTGGGTTGCGGCTAATGGCTAAATCATAGGATAACCATGGTTAACAGAGGCACTTGAGGAGAAGAATGTGGGGTAGGGAGAATTTCTCCAGTACACGTGGTGTGTGTAATTTCACCCAGTTTATAGTAATATAGATGGTAGAGAGAAAATTCTTCAAGTAGCCCTGGGAACCAATGTTTTCCAAGCCATGTGGCCCATAGGTCAGTAGCCTATTTCCTGTTTCCATAGCATGATGCTGCTGGATGTAGAAGTACTGTACAAACATGACAGTATTATGTCGCATCAGGGATTGCCCCCAATCCAACCCTTGGGCATTGGATGCAATTGGGGGATGGCATCAAACATATTCAACTGGAGGGTACATGGTATGGTAGAAATGTTTTGAGTCTCTTCGGGTTACCCGTTAATTGGCGGCATCTAGATCACTGTGCTCACCATGGCTACATTTAGAATTCCTTCTGTATACCTATGCCTAATCGGTGCAGCACTATTTAATTGCTTAATCTAATTTGGAGAGGCAAACCTCTTGTTGCTGTCCCACTGTAAATTCAGCAAAGGATATCCTTGTTTTCTCTACAATACGACCGGCGATAAAATGTTCTGAGAATGCTCCCACTCGCTTTTCACAACAGCCATCTGTCGGCATTGGAATGAACTGACTGTTGTGTGGGGGAGTAACTTACAGCCTGCTCGTCATCCTGTCCTTATTTGGATGTCCTTGCTTACCAGGCAGCAGGCACACACACTGGCGTAATTGGACAATATTTTTTGAGGCCATGTGGCATGCAGTCGATTAAGCACACTGTGATACACAGCAGGCCTCAAACGAGGCAAAGAGGCCCAAGGCTCAGGCTGGCACCTTTCAAAACAACCGCAGAGACAGAGAGCACGCTGTCAGTGAAGCATTATCGCCACAGCAGCATATAGTAGCAGGACTCCCTCATCATAACAGTTTTGTCTTGAGAGGCAATTTGGCCTTTGTGCAATTTGTGTTCTTTGACATTCGGCCCTGTCTGCAGTACAGTGGTGTGTCTTTATATGGCTGGTCACCGTCCTTGCCCCATGCTGGCTTCCGCCGTGCTTACTGCCAGGACTAGTTCGTTACTGCTGATTAACTTCCTTAATAGTTAATGAGGTGGGCCTCAACATCTGCAAAGCATAAACCCAAATGGCTGTAACATCATGGCAGACAAAGCGTAATCAGAGGAATGCGTGCGGTGGTAGGGGTGGCATGTGGGTGGGTGTGCAATGTGTCCGTGCAAGTGTGCACACGTGCGTCAAAACTAAAGGCATCTTCTGTGTTGCAATAAATTGACTTACCCTGGATGACCCCGAGGGACTTGTTGGAATTTGTTAAAAGCTGTTTCAGTTGTAGATATGTGTATTCTTCCCTCTCTGTGAAATACATAGGTGTTTATTTATTAGGAGCACAGCTTACCACTTAAAGTAAACAGCAGCAAATCCCTGCTGGTAAAACTGTTGAGCCATCAAGAATGTGACATCAAGAATCGGGGGTCGCAGGACTCCTCACATTGCCTTCTCTCCTCAGTCCTCATTAACAGACGCACGCACGCACGCTCGCACACACACACACACACACACACACACTTTTTTCTTTTTTTCTTTCACATTTAATTGATTTCAAAAATTGCAGATCTACAAGCTTGTGTTGCAACATGTTGTGAACTTGTAGACTGCCTACCTTTCCTATATTTGTGAAAAAAATCTAATCCGGTTTTAAAATTGATTTTCCACAAAACAAAGTGGTGGGCAGGCTAGGACTCCAAAATTGGGATCCGCATCGGACCCACAAATCAGGCATCAGTCGGGCTCTAATGGAGACAGGCTGATACAGGCCAGGCTCGCCACTTGCGTTGAGGTGTGAGCTAGTGTCAGTCACTGGACCATAAATCCAAGTGTATATGACAGTTGCCCCTTTCTAATGTACACAGAGAGGAGTGTATTTGGCAGTGACCGGACACAGGTTGGCACTGATGTGTAAGGAAGTAAAAAGTGAAGGTCAGTGTTCAGGAGAAGAGACGACGAAAGAGGTTTTCTTTTCAGGGGGACCGGATAGCTCTTGCCCTCCTATGCCTCCCTTTTGTTCTCTCACCTTCACGGGACGCTTGCCGTCCACTCGTAGTTTACACTGCCTTGGTTTGGGAGGAGCCATACATGGGAGAAAGTGTCCTTGGCGTGTCTATAAAAGGACGGCAGCTCCTCAACGCGGAAGACGACAATGATTTATGACAGGGACGAGTAATGGAGAGCCAAGGAGGGATTTCTTGGCTATTCCTCAGTAGGAGAGAAGAGGGAGTGTGAGGAGACGGGATGGAGAGGGGCGTCACCCAAAACCCACCATTAATGCCTGTAGGAACATCTGTCAGCGAGTTGTCACAGGCCAGCTTAATCAGAGACAAATGCAAGTCCCTACCGAGTACTCATGCTCAGTATACAATATTTGCATGGTGGCCTAACTTCATACTTTAAGGTGGGGGGGGGGGGGTGGGGGCTATGGATATGGGCTTGATATATAAAAGTATATGATCTTGCAGTACCACCAACAATGTGTATCCTTCTGCAAATAAATCAGACATTTTTAAATCAACACTTCAAACATGGCTTCTCAAGATAAACCAATCATCACGCGATCACTGGTCTAAAGCCTTGTATGGAACCAACCTACAAGGTGGAAAGAATGTAATGCATGGTGTTGTTTTATAGGTGAAGTGCCTTTTGTAAACATTGTTAATTTTTTATTCCTTTTTGCTTATATCATCTTCCTGCTCAGCATGATCTTTAATGTAGCTAACTCTGGCCCAGTGATTATGTTGTTGATGAATTTGACCAAAACCGCCGTGCACTTTGACTAATACTTTTAAATGTTTGTACTGGTCTGGAGAAACTCCACACACTTTTCTTCTTTACCACAAAAAATGTAGAGCACTTAAGAAAAGGAGAATGTTGTCATTCTGTCGGTATTCAACATTACACTATCATTCACCTTATGTCACTGAAGTTCTTAGACTCTGTGTGGTGAGATCATTGTTTGACAGAATGTTCACAAGCCACAGATCGCATTGAGCTCAGGATGTTTGTAGTAATTGGACATAACTCAATCCAGAGGGAGATCAGAGAATCCACCATGAACACATTTACCAGATGGCTCACAGACCAGAGATAGTTGATTGTTGATTGTTGTTGTTGCTTCTTCTGTTGTCCAGTCAGGTGTACTCATGCAGCGTTTACCTTCTGATCCCAAAGCAACGTACTCTCGTCTCGGCTAATGGCTGTCACGATTATGACATTTTACTCTAGTCAGTAATTGTCACTCAAATGATTGCGATTAACAATTTCATTGTGTTTGAACACTGGAACATTACGAATAAAAATGACATTTCTGTATGGCTTTTAGGTGGCCACACTGCACAGGGCAGATACAAATAACTAAAAAAGAAAACATGAATAGTGGAATAAGCTCTGCTCGGCTGAGCTTGTAGATTTGCTACTGTATTTCCACTATTTTTTAATATAGTATGATAGTACAGTAGTATAAATACTTTTTACGTGATTATGACGACTATGAAAAATCTAATTACGATTGCGATAGGCCTAGCTTTCGCTCCTATGGCATTGGAAAATAATCTAAAATCTGAAATGGTCAGTCAAAACTCAAGCAATAGCTTTATTAGAATTGCTAAAGGTAATACTTAATAAAATCTCATTAAAACAGTATTTTTAAATGCAAACAGATGGTATACTGTATGTCTTGAAACACGACCTACCATGTGACACCTCTCTGACCATTTATGGAACCACAACAACCCTGACCCTGCCGTGGAGCCAACAGCTGATCCAACCAGCACGTTTAAATTCAATCTTTAAAGACAACTCTAGACATTTGTTTAATTCCTCTCTCTCTAGTCGTTAGTGTATATGTGAGTCAGGAATGAAATAATTGACGTGGTTGTGGTTTTGTGCCGTGGTTCTGAGTTGACGCTGGCTTTTAAACGTTCCAGAGTAGGGTACACCGGGTGACATCACCAATGTACGAGCTGAATTGCTGAGCTTGACTTCCTTCTGTTTACTGCAGTAGTTCTCAAACCTTTTTCATGTCGGTGACGGAAGCCCAAATTAATATGTATTTGGTCGTGGACCCCCATTTGAAAATTAGCTTGAGGTATATACTGTGTATACTGTGTACTGGTTTACGTGGTTAAGTTGATTTTGATGCTGCTAACTCTTTTAGAACTTCCATTTGGAAGTTCCTCAAGGACCCCTGGGAGTCCCTGTACCCTAGTTTGAAAGCGGCTGCTTTACTGTACATGTATGGTATAGTACAGTTGAGAAAACAGACAAACAAACTAAGCAGGCAGCTGTCGCCGCTATAATCAGGACAGACCTCTTCCTTTTTTCCCCTTTTTTTTTTTACAGCAAATGTGTATTATTTCAGTGTTTTGAGTGGTGCAGCCACTCCAATGACCAGCAATGTCTGTCCCTCCCTATGTCTGTCCCTATGTCTGTATGTCCCAACTGGTGACAAAGTGGCGCTGTCGAGCTTCAAACTGTGCACAGATGCATGATGGGAAGCTGAGTTTTAGTATTGGGATGCTGAGAGCCGACACCCACTAGTCAGACACCCCAACAGCACCACTTAGTTCAGACGGGTCTGATTTTACATAATTTGAGGTAAACCATAGTACAGCCATTATGTTATAGCCTATTAGTGCTACGTGTGGGTTAGGACGGAGGAGTTGCTTCATAGTTCACTTGTTCTTGTGCCTAGGACAGCCTAGCACAATCAGACAATATCACTGGGCCTGGGCCAATTTATTTTGCAATGGAAGATCCCCAGATACATTTGACTTAGGATCCAAACTTTCAGGTCTGTACCTCTGAGGGCGTGCAAGTGGAACCAAATGGACGGTAATTTGGTTCCATTTTACACCCTCTTACTTACTCTCTTAAGTAAGTAAGTAAGTGTACACTCTTGGAGTTATGGGGGGTCCGTGGCCTAATGTATACCAAACTGTGGGGTCCTTGAAATGA
Organism: Protomyctophum bolini; assembly: GCF_963924005.1. Lineage (NCBI taxonomy): Eukaryota > Metazoa > Chordata > Actinopteri > Myctophiformes > Myctophidae > Protomyctophum > Protomyctophum bolini. The sequence continues at coordinate 14,627,900 of NC_137868.1, forward strand.
CAACCACTGATGTAGCGTATGTGATATTAAAGGAATAGGTTACCATATTATAACCCCCTCCCTCTCCCCTCCCTCTCTTCACTGATCTCAGCTCAAACACAGCATACTGTACACATTTACTCTATTATTCTCAAAGAGTCTGGCAAACATCACTAAGTTGTTTGTTCTTTTACTCTTTTTTTGTACATTTCTTTTTTCCTTTTTTTGTAAAGTTTCACCATACGTTAACAATTGGGTCGGTGCTTTAAGGGACCTAGGCATCCAGCTTAAAACAGAACCACATCCAATGCTGGCAGTGGAAATGAGATCAATGGGGTAGAATGGGGGCCAGACGGTGAGCAAAGCACAGCATAGGGCCAGTGACACTAGAACCATGACTTCACCCTGGAAGTATTCAGCACCCCCCTCCCCCCAAGCCCCCCCTACTCCCTTCCCTCATCCCCTTCGCCCGTTTTCCCAACGCTGGTAAAATAGAAGCGGTTTAGGGTTTGATCCTAGCTGAAAAAGAATGAAGTAATAGGGCTGTCATCAGTGTCATGATTACAACATTTAAGTTGATGATTCATTGTCATAGTAGAAATTATTGCGATATATGTTTTTATTGTGTTGTCGGCAACAGGATTCGGATTGCCTTGTAGGCTTTTAAATTGCACAGGCCAGGTATGACAAATAACTTCTTAAAGGACCACTTCACCACTTTTCAACCTGACATATAATTGGTCCTCAATAATGATCATAATAAAATACCGGTACCACAATTCTTTTTATACTTCGCCTGTGTCTCATGGGAGGGCTGTGGGCAGTTCAGAAAGCCATTCACCAGTGACATCATCGATGGGGAATCCAAGCTAATAGAAACTGCAGGCTTTCTATTCCTGAAAAGGCATTGTGATGATAATAAAAATCTAAATATATATATTTTTTGAAATAATTAAAACGATGATGTCACTGGTGGACAGGATTCTGAACTGCCCACAGCCCTCCTATGAGACACAGGTAGAAACAATTGTGGTATTTCATCATGAACATTAGTGAGGGCCAATTATATGAAGAAAAGTGGTCCTTTAAATATACAAAGACAAATGTAATCATTAATTTTATACTTTAAAAATACATATATGGAAATAGCTGTTTTACTTGCTTACAATGTGTCACAAACACGGTTTAAAATGTTTGAAGATTATGACCATTTTGCAAAATAATTGCAATTATCTCAAATGATTGTAATTGTTGTGACAGGCCTTAGGTTGAGTTGACGAGAAATCATCAAGACAGTACGATGGGCACCCTTTACATGCTTGTGTGTGATGGGCTCGGAGTAGGACAGTACGATGGGCACCCTTTACATGGTTGTGTGTGATGGGCTCGGAGTAGGACAGTACGATGGGCACCCTTTACATGCTTGTGTGTGATGGGCTCGGAGTAGGACAGTACGATGGGCACCCTTTACATGGTTGTGTGTGATGGGCTCGGAGTAGGACAGTACGATGGGCACCCTTTACATGCTTGTGTGTGATGGGCTCGGAGTAGGACAGTACGATGGGCACCCTTTACATGGTTGTGTGTGATGGGCTCGGAGTAGGACAGTACGATGGGCACCCTTTAGTTTACATGGTTGTGTGTGATGGGCTAGGACTGCCTCCAGTATAGTCTTAACCATAATTATTTGTTTCTATTCTTTTTGCCAGGTGCTTGAAAAGCGCCTGGACTACATTTGCTACTCCCTCTAGTAGCGACCACAGTGTGCACTTTTTCATGATTGGCCTCGTCTCTAGGCTGGCCTCTAAGCCAATGGGAGACTTACCCATAAAACCCATAGTCTGAACGGCATTAAAATCCATAACGCTGCAACGTGAAGCCGTGAGCTGATAGGGGCTGCAGCAGTGATTATACGGTAGATGTTCATAATCGAGATCTTTCTGCACCTGGCATTTTACACACAATGACATGCCCAAAATACCCTGAAGAAGGTTGTGCTGGCCGCTATGTGTGCAGGGTTATCCCAGTTTTAACTTCTATTCTGAACTAGCCACTTCATATAACATTTTTCACCAGAAGAGTGCCTTGGTTTCTTTTTCCTGCCCAAAATTGGGATTGGTTACTAATTGATTTTGATTAAATTATCAATTATGAACCCATATATGCAACCCTGTAATGGACAAGCATGTGTTGCATCGCTGCACGCCGAATACATCAGTGTACTCGTGTCGGGCATAAAACACGTCTCTTCTGAAGTGCCCGTGACCCATATATCCCGGTAATTTACACTTTGTGTCAGGAAAATGTGTGATTGATGAACAGGCCAACAGAGCCTTCTGCTATATCGTCACACTGTCTTTGTTGGAGTCGGTTTTCTGTTCCTGGTGTTCCTTAACTACAAGCAAAGAATTCCCCTATAGCACCTTTGATAGAAACGAGGAACGGGATAAAGGGGGGTAGGCTCGGGCAAGAGGGGGGGGGGGGGGTGTTGTTAATAGATTGAAAGAGATAGACAGGTCTGTGTTGGGAAGCAACATAATTCAACCACGCTATCAGTGTTTACCAAAGCACCTGTGCTCACGTTGTCTCTTCATTTAACAACTGGAGCTGGGACTTTGCATTTTATCACTTGTAATGAATTAGGTAGGGAAGATGAATGGTGTTTTGCATGGCTGCATGATAAAGAGATCCCAGTGTGTGACAGTATAGGAGATAAGGAGCTGACGGATTGCGGCTCTCCTCTGGCAAAGTCGAGCAACTCGCAATTGGATTTCTGAACTTGCGAGCCTTTCCTCGACACTCTACTACTGAACCTCGGACAAGTCCAACGACGAGATCCATGGTCTAACTAAAGGGAGTAATAGAGTTGCTATTTTCAGACAATGGCGACGATGATCTGTCTCTCATGTCAGTCCGTGTTTAGTTACAGTCTGACACGCCCCCGTTCTTAATGCCGCCGTGATTTAACTGCCGTGCCCGTGACCCCTCTGTTGACCATGTTACCACAAGATCAAACTCATCTACCCTAGCGGTGTGGGCGGATGATGACACCAAAAAAAATAACAATGTGTCAGCAATACACACATAGAGGTTATGTGTGAATGAAGCGAGTGACTGTACGAAGGGCCTTGGTTTGAGACCCAGACTGGAGGACAACAGTCAGAAAAGGTGGTTGGGGGTGGAGGGGGGGTATTGGGGGAGAAGGGGCGGGCGGAGGCGGTCCTGGGCATGGCAGTATGATTTATGGACACGTTTGAAGTGAGCTCATTCCAGCCACACGGCCTTGTCTGCTGCATTTCAGAGCCGGGGCGTTCTCCTGGCGGTACGGAGGTGGGAGGGTGTGTGTGTTTGGGGGGAGGGGGAGGGGGGGGGGGGGGGGCATTAGGTGACCCTCAGTTCACTGACCTCAACTGGTGCACCCCTCACATATGCACTTCCTGATTTTGCGGCAATTCATCAACGCAAGCTGGGCTGCCGATGCTAAAACTAGAAGCCCAGACGTTCAATTAGACACGTGACTCACTCTCCACCAGTAAGCCGTGTGAAGGTCAAAGACAATGGGGAGACAGAGAAAGTAGGAAAAAGAGGTGGTCCTATTTCTTGAGTCCGCTGGGATTCATAAGAATTGGGTCACGGGAGAGACGTGTTCTGCCACAATCCTAACTCGCTAAAGGGGGGGGGGGCTTTAGTTTCCATTGGGCAAAGCTACCAAAGTGTTGTAATCTCCGATGCAATCACGGTGATTTTAATCATCAACTACAGTTTCGATTTTTCCTACGCAGTCTCACCAGTGCTGACATCATTGTTTGAGTGCGCAAGATCCCTCATCGTCTGTTGTATCAGCGAGGACTGTGGGCTAAAAGGGGTGACTTGGCAGTAGTCGGCCCCAAACACATCAGGCCAGTTCCAATTCATCATCTGTTATCCGTCTTGTTTAGATTGGTATTACCAAGAACTGCCAACTTTGTTTGAAACTCATTTCCTAAATATATCAAATTGTTTGATCTTATCAGCATCATTTATGTGAGCAGAAAAGCCGGGGATTGTGAATATGAGCAGTAATTACACTCAACGGGAAGTCCCCACAAAGAGACTTAAACAAACTGCTGGTGTGTGTATGCAGCTGCTTGCTGGGTCCGCTCTTCCTGCACAAGTCACCCATTGTCCCCCGAGACAGGCGGCTGCTGTCGACATGTTTATTTTCTTGTGCTTGAGCCCTCTGTCTTCTCTCGCTTTGCATAACGCACAAGTGTGTGCGTGCGTGCATGTGTTTGTGTGTGTGCATATTTCCCTGCGATTTGATCATTTCAGGTTTTTTGTAGTTCAGTTAATTAGAGGCATTAATCGAAAAATGTCGTTCTTTTTAAATTTTCACCTTATGTGACAAGGCATTAGTCAAAGCATTGAGAGCTTATAGATTGGCTGATTTCAGAGAGCCACACTGTCGTGCAATGACGAATAAAAAAAGCCTTAACAGAATATGTTTCTGTCTCTCGTTACTTTGCCTTTTTACATGTCTGTGTCAGCCTGTTTACACTTTGTGCGCCTGCTATTCCTCGTGAGTGGGACTGTGTACATATACTATATGTGCGTGATGTTCATCCGAGAGAGTGAGATGTGCCAGAGATGTCTCTGTTTGGGGTGATGTGGGGTGGGGGGGCAGGAAGAAGAAGCACAGTGTGTGTTCATTTTGTATTGGACCTTTCATTGTTTTTGCCCCCACACTGGTCAAAGGGGTCATCGTCCAGCAGGAAATGAACCCAGTTTTGCTCTCACAGCCAATAGCAGAGGAAAGGACAGAGACATTTGTTTTTACGACTGGAAAATGGCAAGCAAAGATGTTTCAAAAAGAAGTCAACATGACTGAAGACAAATGTCTGTGTCACCCTCCCTCTCTTTCTCTCTCTCTCTCTCTCTCTCTCTCTCTCTCTCTCTCTCTCTCTCTCTCTCTCTCTCTCTTTCTCTCTCTCGTCACCACACCTATTTTTAGGTCACCACTCACCAGTTTTGTACAATGGAAATGGATGGAGCGTGTGCTGTTAAGCTCAACGTACAGCATTTAATGCATTGGTCATTTTCCAGGCACCTTGGGTTTTACGATCAGTTTATGCACCTTTAATGTTCTTGCAGATACTCATAACTGATGCAGTACTTCAACTTTATTATGTTGACATTCTGGCAGACAAGCTGCCTTCTTCGAGATTTAACACATAGCATAGATATATATTGTATATAGTCGATAAAACAGGTGTTTCCAATCAGGGCAATCATTATAGCAGCAGACTAGAAATTAGGCCTCCGGCTGTAACTAAGTAGTAGGGGTGTAACGATATAACTGCATCGAAAAACCGATTTTAGTTTCAAGAATCGAAATATGTTGAAATGTAAACAGCAACATTGACTTTGTCTCGTATTGTTTTGCAATGGAAATAATCTGTATCGAATCGTTTGCAATGCAAATAATTGATTGTATCAATTCAAAATACAACGCACTAAAGTGTTAATTTCTTTGTTACTGTATCTTTAAATCAATGATTCGTATCGTATCACCATAATGAACCAATATCGTCCATGTATCGTATCGTCAACCATATATTAAAATGTCCCGGCCGTAACTTGTTCCTCAAAGGGAGCTAGCTCTCTTGGCGTGCCTTGTTGTCTGCTTGGTCTGCTGAGTTGGAGATCAGGGTTCGATACTTCGATTCCAGCTCAGGGTGCTAAACGTTACATATGTACATATATATATATATATATAGGAACATTACTGAAGATGTGTCCCAGAAGGGGTTGTATCTTTCATTCAAGTAAAAAAAAAGTAGTACTTTTCCATCACTCCCTGCAGCACCATGCCTGGCGCAGCCAGCCTTCATCTGCCTCTCATGCATATGCATGTTGCCCGAGCAGTGCAGCGATTGGTATATTAGTATCGCAACGCAAGGCTATATAGCACCATCCCTCTTGGTGATGCACTGATCAGAATCCGTATTTCAGTCTTGGTGGTTATTTGTTTTTTCTTTCAGCAGGAATCAGAGTCAAAATAGCCGGAGGTCAAAATAGCCACTCTACAAGCTCACAACGCGACGTGTCTTGAGCTTGTAGAGCGGCTATCTTTCAGTGACACCATGCCCAACCAAGTATAACTCAGGGATAACTCAGGGACACGGTAGTGCCCTCAGTGAACCCTGAACAGGATGAAGCCAGGGCCCTATGTCACCGCCCAAAGTTTTATGGTGCTGGGGAATGAGGGCACTGTTTACAGGTTGCCAGGGAGATGTGCATGAGAAGGGAAAAAATGGCTGCATATACTGGAAATGACTCCAACCTTATTCATCCCAGTCATTTCACATTTGGCAGGTTCACCTCCCTCCTGCTTTTTTGGGCCAACGTAATGTTTTCTTTTTTCTTTTTTTCTCCATCTTTTTCTTCTGCTCACATATGAGCCCATCATTTCAAGGCTAGGCTAGAGAGAGAACTGGAGGGGTGGGTGGTTTTTTTTTGTTGTAGTGAGAGCAGTTTGGTCTGTTGCACTTGTGGGAGATAATATGCACAGCTGTTCTCAAGAAGGAGAGGTTCTTCTTCTCCCTTCTCATATAGTGGGCAAAGTCCACGGCATCACGCACACGTATGCACGCACACACTGGCTAAGTTTCTAACATTTTTCTACAAATTTGATAAATAGCCAAAATTGCTGCACGTCAATGCGTTGCGAGCTTGTAGATGTGCAATCAAACAACAAAGTATATGCAAACTTTATACTTACTTGTATAAAATGAAGCATAAAATAGGGCTTAAGTGGATAAAAAAGCAGTGAACCCTGTGGTCAGGTTGGTACCATCACTTCAGCCACGAGTCAGAGTTGCTTCTTTGTGCGTGCGTGGCCGTGTCAGGAATAATTGCTAACAGTCGTGCGGTTTGCAGAGCACATTTGCGTGTGGTCATCGAGGCGTGCTCAGATTGCTGAGTGTGCAGCCCCTGAAACCCGAGCCCCGCTCCTTGATGCCCCCGCGTGAGCTGTGCTGACTCAGCGACGTCATACCAGACCACCTGGGGGAACGTGACCAATCTGGGGGAGCCATTTTGGCTCTTTCTGGTTCAGACTCAACCTTGGGTGTTTTGGACACTGTGGGTTACAAATAGCCGTGAACCGCTGGTTCAGACGTTTGCACTGTGCCTCCCAATTCCCAATGTCAGACGCACATGGGTGGTTACTTTGACCAGACAATTAAAAAAATAAAAAAGTCTGGTTTATGCAATAATCAAATGTTTATAAGGTTACATTTCTACACCCTCAGAGTTAGGAGTTTATTGTGCACAATGTTGTCGGTCCATTTGACAGTAAATTAAGAAGTTGAAGTTGACGAGGGTGACTTGTAATTTGTATGCCAGGAAACCAGGAAGGATGGTATTTGAATTGTCTCTAGCAGAGGAAATGAAATACACAGCTCTGGAAAGACGGGATAAGAGACCACATACCCTACGATAGTGGACCAGGCTCTGATATCTGCTATACTGTACATTAATTTTGTCATGGAACATCTACTTGACTTCTCTTCTTACATACGTACAGTATTAGCTCCTTAAACAATCTGGGGATGAATATAGTTTTACTTTATGTTATGCTGTATCCCATATACCTTATTTTATGTATGTAGCTCGTTCTTACTGTTATTGCCCCCAGTAATTTGGTCATAAAGTATATGTACCGTTATCCGTGCATGTGCGTGTGTGTGCGTGCGTGAGTGCGTGCGTGTGTGCATGTGCGCTCACTCGTGCATGCGTGCACATAGCTGAAGCTTTGCAGTATAGTAACATAATTTTGTCTGGCAAACCGTAAAGGCAAACATAAATAGGCATTAGGGAGAGGTCAAGTCAGAGTCACAAATGATAGTGTCACTTTTCCAGTAAAGATATTGCATCAGAAGGGCTCCTCCTGTTTCCCTGCAGAGGAATGGTCTAGTAAAAACATCATCCTCCCCAGGGGTGCTGCAAAGCACTAAGTGAATTAGCCCTGTTGCGAGTTAGAGTACCCTGACCTGACGCAGCATACAGTACAGTACAGTACAGTACAGTACGCCATAACAGCTGAGCTGAACATTTACTGGACTGGATCAGTGGTCTCACCCTGGGGTTCGGGGACTCCCAGGGGTCCTTGAGGGGGTTCCAGGGGGTCCCCAGCGAATTGGTCCCTCATGCCAAACAACTATTCCACAATCTCTGAATGCCACATACTGTAGAGTCTGTAGCTACGCCCCTTTAAAGCCACACATGGAAGCTGTCGTCTGTTTGGCATTTTAAAATATCTTTTTGAATACCCATATATCTGCTTAGCAGCAGATATGGGAAGTAGAGTGGAGGCGGGGCATCCAGTTTACTCTCTCGCCTCTGTGCTAAGTGGCCGATAGTGACTTCATCATTAATTAAAAGGAATGAAAGATGGAATGAATTCATGATACATCATCTCTAGATAGCTCAGTCGGTTGAGCTCTTGCCTTTGGTCAACAGGGTCATGGGTTTGATAGCGGGCAGCCGGGCACCGGCAAATCATAGTATGAGTAGCACAGCTTGGGTGCGGCAAGTGGTGCGGTAAATAAGTACTGGGAGCTGATGGTAGGTGTTGCTTACACAGGTTGCCTACAGGGATCTAGTGCATTGTAACGGGGCTATGAATTTGTGTACGAATTTCCTCCCTATAAGAAGTTGTGACTGGGTAACTCTGACTGGGTAACTCTGACAGTTTAGACTGTCCTGTATGAAATGTCATCATGTGCTCTGTGACAGACTGTGACAGTACAGTTACCACTGACGACGACGATGGCCATGTTTGGACATGAATCTGCCCTGGGAAACTGAGGAATGACCGTGCTCGTGGGATTAGAGGCCATGTTTGTTTGCTCAAAGACAAATAATATAACCCCCCCCCCCCCCCCCAGTCCCCCACCCCACCCAACGCCGTCGCCACCATCCCCAAACTGAACGCAGCTACTCAGTTATAAGAGGACAACCCATGCCAAGGTGGTGGGGGAGCCCTCCTGCAGTCACAACTGTCACCACTCTGCTCTGTCTTGTCTTCCCTAGTGACTTCCTTAGTTACGTGCGTCATGCACTGTTGTGTGCACGAGAGTCATTGAATCCTTCTGCTGAATATTGTGTCTCTATATTTGCACCCTTTGCCCCGCATTCTTGCACTTCCTATTTTACCCATGTTGTTTGACACCATGAATCCAATCTCAGAATCAAAACCGACCTAAGAATTTTACCTGGTACTTGGGATTCTATGGAACTCAGTTTGTTAAGAAGAAGCATTCCTCGTAGGCCCCACGGGAGCTAATGAGGAAACAAGAGTGTCACTGCACTTGCTTTCAGATTTGGAATGTCCTTCTCCACACTTCTGTGTGGAGCTGGAGAAGTGTGGATTCTGTCTGTCTCTCTCTCTCTCTCTCTCTCTCTCTCTCTCTCTCTCTCTCTCTCTCTCTCTCTCTCTTTCTCTCTCCACCTTTCCCTCTCTGCCATCTAAACATTTTCTGGCAAATACCAGCACACAGAAAGAAAAGACAGCCTTTCCTGCATTCTCTCGTCGACCTCCCCTGGCACACAGGAGTTGACTGCATATTTTCCCCGATGCAAACCAGATGTGAAAGTCTTAACGTATGGCAGCATTTTCCTTTTTTTTCTTCAAAGGAAGACAAATGTAGGCCAAAAATGTAGTCCTTTGACTGTCCGCACACAGTGATGTAAAAATACATTTGAATTCAATTCTGAGTCCCAAACCTTCCCCCCACAGTGGTTTACAGAGCACTGTATGATTTAGAGTAATTGCAATGTTATTGTTTGGTGTTGGTGGAACATTATGGAACGTTGGGCTTGAGACTGCAGGCATGTGAGATGTGACGACTGCAGCTCTAGCTGCGGGCTCTCTTTCAAAAACGTGTCATTCGCAAACACACAGTCTCCCTATTTTGTGACAAATCTTTGTGTTTTCTTTTTTTTAAGTTTGACCAAACTTACATTTACCACCTCAAGCAAGAAGAACAGAACAGATATTCTGTTTATTGGCCAAGTATGTTCACATAGTGTAGTATGAAGAATGTGATTGCAGCATGCTCTCAGGCACAGGAAAACATTATATATTGTACAGCAGATAAGAGAAAAAGAATAAAATCAATTGGGTTAGGGTTAACCCAATGGTGAATATAAGTGCTATGAAAAACAGGTGAGAGAAGACTTGTAAGTGCTGTGATGTGATGACGGCATTTATTCCTTAATACTGCACAAACCAATCCATCAAATCCTTGTATTATGTGAAGCTTTGTCGAATTCTAGCAAGCTGGCTGTCCTTTGCACTCAGCTTTCCTTGGTCCTTATTGTGGTTGTACACAATGCGTTGTGCTGCAACACATTGTGAGCTTACAGTAGATCGGTGCACAGCCAGGCATAAATCAGGTTTATACTTTGATATCCATCCTCTGTGCTGAAGGTGTCCATACCACAACATCAAGCCTAATATTACTGTACGTCTCATAACCCTACATCTGCATGATCATTAAAAGTTGGCTGGAGGGGGACAAATTACAAAGGCCACGGTGACGTTTGCTGCCACAGGTACTCATTTTCCCCCTTTATGTTTATGGTGTTGGCTTTGATTTGGGCCCTTCGTGGCCTCCCACTGCGCGCCAGGCGCTGTTTAAATGCTCAGGGACAATGACAGGTTAGCTTTCTTGTGTCTGGACTTCTGGCCACGCTTCTATCCTTAAGTCTGAGGGCTCTGTTTCCGCGGAGGAGCCGCCACAGGTCTGATCACCGCTGGCGCTGAAAAGAACCCCGTGGGAGAAGGACATTGTCCTGTGAAGCTTTGATATGGCAGTGGTTCACCAACAGCTCTAACGCTGCATGGTGTTCCGTGAGACCAGGTGTGGCATGGTATTTTGTGACAACAACTAAACTACACACAATTACTGCAATATATCGTTATGTCATCTCCATATTCTAACTTATTGCGTTTTGTGTGTGTGTGTGTGTGTGTGTGTGTGTGTGTGTGTGTGTGTGTGTGTGTGTGTGTGTGTGTGTGTGTGTGTGTGTGTGTGTGTGTGTGTGTGTGTGTGTGTGTGTGTGTGTGTGTGTGTGTGTGTGTGTGTGTGTGTGTGTGTGTGTGTGTGTGTGTGTGTGTGTGTGTGTGTGTGTGTGTGTGTGTGTGTGTGTGTGTGTGTGTGTGTGTGTGTGTGTGTGTGTGTGTGTGTGTGTGTGCGTGCGTGCGTGCGTGCGTGCGTGCGTGCGTGCGTGCGTACATTCTGACAACAAAGCTTTGGTACTTTTTTACTCAAGTAAATTTTGAATTCCGGACTATTCCGGAGTATTTACTTAAGTAAAAAATGCATGGAGTACTTTTTCCACCACTGACCAACAGCATATGGTACGGTATACAGCCGGCCTTCAGATGTGGGTGGCCCGTGCTCTCCTCTTAGTGGAGAAACCAATGCAGAAGTGTATCATCTCGCATGCTGAGGCCTCATGTTGTTTACCAATAGCATCCAATCTGCGGCCATGTGCCGGGCCCGCTGTATAAACTGTGATGACCACAGATTGCCCAATGCCATAAATGTCCCAACCCGTGAAAGCTTTGGGAACGCTGGTGTACAGGGTGGGGCGGATTAGTGTCTTTGTTTGCAATAAAGGGCATGATGCATTGTTAGAATATTAATGCTTGGTTGGATAGCCTATATATTTTTGCCTCTTTTCTTTTTTCTTTACCATCTGAGGCTCTGAGCAAGGGAAGTTACTTAACATTGCCTGCCAATGACGAGATTTTATATCATTAAGTTCTTATATGACAAGATCTAAGATTCCCCTGTGGGGAATCCAATACAAAAAATAACACTGTTACCAATCAATGTCAGACTTCTGGGCTCGATTTCATGGCTCAGCAAAGTAAAAATGCAGCTGCCAAACTTTCAACCTGGCATCATTACCAAATATTCAAAGAATTAAATTATTTTCCAAATTAGTGAAAATTGCAGCTCTCCCAGATACAACTCATAACGCTGTGCTGTGTTGTGTTGTGTTGTGTTGTGCTGTGCTGTGCTGTGCTGTGCTGTGCTGTGCTGTGCTGTGCTGTGCTGTGCTGTGCTGTGCTGTGCTGTGTTGTGTTGTGCTGCGAGCTCATAGATCAGCTATTTCCGCAATTCATCACACAAGGGCTCAAGTGGATAACATTGGATCCAAATGTTAATCACATAGCAGGGTAATGTTTATTTTTTTTATTTTTTTCACAAGCATTATTTCCCGGGTTGTTGTTTTAACAAGCACGCAATGCCACACATGTGTTTATGAATGGTCGTGGCTTTATCTATCCTTCATGAGCAATTTCCTCCTCTTCCTGCGATAAGATTCATTGGCTCACTCCGTCCTTTACTGGACTTCATTTATCTGATATAGCCGAAGCCAACAAGAGCAGCACACGGAAAGTGTAGCCAGATGTACCCTGTGCGGATATTAGCATCTCCCTAGTCAGACCCGTGGGTTGCTTCATTGTGTGGACCCCAAGAGAGTGGAATGTCAATGTCCTAACTCCTAAACCAGGGGTCTTCTTTTGAGGCCACAGGCCCATTAGCTGAGAGAGACATGAAGCAGGGACCCCCACGCAGACTATGAAATCAGTCTAATCTGCAACACAATTTTATACAGTGACTTTGTGAATTGTGTTGCAGATTGGGATTCGAACCATGTAGAAAACAGATTCCCGCACTGGCTGTGTGAAGTTGTTAATTCATAATTGACATTTCCCATTCCTAGAAATGTAGTTTAGTCAAAAAGTCTCTGAAATCTAGTGCTGTGAAAGAAAAAAAATACTAAGTAACATTTCCAAGCACACAAGCACAGTTTACTCTGTGGAGTGACTGGTCCTTGAGAAAATGCGGACCTGGAAGCCTCCCGGGGAGGACCTTGACCTTGGTCTGTGTCCCGTTGAAGACTAACGTGACTGTAATCTCTCTGACATCCTGACACAAACATTAGTTCTGCGCCATTGAAAGAAGAAAAAAAAGCCTTGTGCAATTCCTGCCTTTTGTTATTTTTGCGTTTGGAGTCACCAAATGGAAACAGTCATGAATAAATAACACGAGAGGAGCATCCCCTGTCAGGCCCTCTCCATGTGGCCGGCAGAGTGTACCGCGGATGAACTTTTCTCAAGTGTGTTTTTGACATTGTGCTTTATTTTAGATGTGCTCCGCCAGGCCTGCACTGCCTTAAATGATATACTTGAATGTCCAGCAGCCCGCCCCCCCCCCCCCCCCCCCCCCCCCCCCCCCACCGTCTCCAACCCAGCCAAAGAGCCTTACTTTGGCTGGATGATGTCCAAGCTGCAGACTGAGTTAGTGCATTGTGATGCTATGTGTTTATCCAAACACAGCCTTTTCACTTTTGCTTTGCTTTGATTTAAGACATGTCATCAGGTTAAGATCCTGCTCCAACACTCATTTGCCTCTAAATGTCACCCTCTCCTTGTCCCGTCCCCCCCGCCCTCCTTCTTGCATGTACCTTGTTCTATCTGAATTATCTTCCATTTCCTCATCATCACTCTCTCCCTACGGAGTCTGCATGAAAGGAAACAGATCTATGCATTCCTTACAGGAACTTATCAACGACACCCTTTGCTGTGTGGCGTTGTGACTTGTCTGCTCTTGTTAGCCATCTCAGAGCCATTTTTATGTATCTGCAATGTACATAAAATGATAATGACAAGTACAGCGAAGCAAAGCAGTGTGGGAGTCAGCTACTGTAGCTGCTAGAGAGAGACCCCAGGCACTTTAAGTTGGTCTTTGTGAAGGCCACTGCTTTGTATAAAGCAGGCTTACTATGCACAATAAAATCCACACCTGTGACTGCAGCCACGGACTGTAAAAATCACGGCAGACACAACAGACTCATAAATGCTGGCATGCGGCCAACAAATAAAACAGTAGAAATGGCTGTGTAAATAATGGCAACAATAGCGTTGGTTTATAGCTTTAAAGGCCAGGGATTTGTTGGTAGAATGAGTTACTCACCTCACCTAATGAATAATCAGATTTACAAGCTCACGATAATGTGACACATGGTGACGCGTTGTGAGCTTGTACTGTAGATCTGCTATTTCTGGCCCCAGAATATGGGTGCTGGAGTTCAAGTGGTTAATGCACTGGCAACCGCCCCATGCAGTATGTTGGCACTCGGCACAGACCATATGGCATTATCCAATATCCAAAGGTCTGCCAGCCTTGTCACTGGTAGAGCATGACACTGTTTCCAACCGTCTACAGCACCAGGCTTATCAGGGGTGGATACAGTTGTGCACATTGTGGTTGCTTTGAAGTGACAGTTAAGATATAGGAATGGGTGGGAGGAAGGACTGGCAATGTCTTCACAGCTCACTGTATAACCCAATGATATTCCCCTATATCGGGGGTTCCCAAAAAAAATGCAGGTACCCCCTCATCCTCGCAAAACCGATAAGCATATTTGCAACCTTACATTTAGATCCCATTGGAACTATTTGTATTCAAACTTTTCAATCAAAGTCACAACACATTTTCACAACATTTATTTAAGATGCTATTTTAAATAAATAGATGTAGTCAGACCTATTTGACAGTGCAGAAACATAATTGCCTTCCTTGATGCATCAATTAAGCATCAACAGAAAATAAATGTTCAGATAACGATACCAATTGTATCCAAAAAATTGGAAATTGGAAATTGGAAGTGGTGAAAAAAAAGAGCAGACAAATTGGTAACCTGACCTGAAGATTCTGTTTACTAAAGAGCTGGAGAAATGGGGAGACCCTTGCTGCGTTACAAACACTCTATAGTCTATAGCAGTGATTTCTATTGGACTATAGAGCTTACTTCTTTGGGGGGGGGGTGTTTGCAGTCGTAGGCAGTAGCACATGGACAACTACATTTCACATTATACATATCACTAACGTCTGGTCATTTCACACTACCAGTGTGTGTGTACTGTATGTACGTCGTGCACGTGTGCATGCAGTGCACGTGTCTTTACAATGTATTTGTTCTGCTCAGTCATCAAGGACAAACAAAGCCTTCAACTGAACCCTAAACACCTGCTAACTAATGTACAGACACATTCATGGTGTTGTCTTTCTCTCCCCTCCCAAGGCCATGTATTCGCCTGACTCGCTCACGCACACACACACACACACACACACACACACACACACACACACACACACACACACACACACACACACATGCACACACTTACTAATCCACAATAAGCTTCAACACATTCAAATACGATGATCATGAGACTAGGCAGTGGACACATTAATGATGCACTGCATGATCTCCAGAGATGTATTTCATAATTGGGTTCTTTTTGGACAAAATTTAATCTGCTGTCCATTTACCGTAAAGGGTTTTTTTCTTCTTTTTTTCATCGTTCGGCCTTCTGCTACCAACTGTCTCCTGTGTTTATGTAACATACAGTCCACTGCTTTGTCTAGTCTTAGCCAAACAGATCTTTGACAATCGCACTCTCCTATTGGGTGGGAGGAGAGCGGGGGGGGGAGGCCTGTTGCCAGGGTCATTCCTAATAGGATGTCGATGCCGTCGGGCAAAAACCTCTTATCTTCATATTTGAACTTTTTGTGTTGTTTTTCCCCCGTAAATGAACGTCCCACTTGCTCATACTACAAGCGTCGCACGGAAGCATCAAAAGTAGTAGATCCACACGCTCTAGTTTCGAGCTTGTCGATCAGCTACTATTGCTGTTATTTGAACCCTGAAAAGTAACAGTTTTGGACTTATGAGGTTTCCCACCCGGGCAGAGACGGTGTGCAGTTTGTACGTTTGGAGTGAACCGGAGCGTGAGCAAAGTTTGGGCAGGGGATTAGCAGGGCTCGCCTGTGAGTCCGGACTGGACCGGGTAGCTTCCAGCCCTCCCCAGTAACCCACCGGCACTACTGTATGTTGCATGGCAACAGCGCCGTACATCATCTGTTAGGTTAGGTTAGCTGCCATTGGTTTGATATTCTGTGGTGTCTCTACATTGGCCCGCATCCTCAGTGGTGGAGAAATATAATGTACTCAAAATGTGTTCATAAAGTAAAGAATACTACACTGCAGACATACTGTTACAAGTAAAAGTACTGAATCCAACTTCTCATGTACATGAGAAGTTGGTATCAAAATATACTACCGGTAAGAAAAATCTACAAGCTCACAATGTGTCGCATCACAACACGTTGTGAGCTTGTATGTAGGTCAACTGTTTTCGAATAGATGATGTACAAAGTATGATTAATTTGTATATTTTGTATCTTGTTACTAAAGTTTTCAGATAATTGTAGATCTAAAAAGTATAATAGGCCTATTTGAGATGTAGTTGGGTACAAGTAAAAGTAGGCTACCTATACAATTGCGCTTAAGTAGGCCTACAGTACCTGAGTAAATGTACTCATTAAAACGGGAAAGACAAACCACATGCTAGCAAACGACAGTGTTGAAAGGGTTAAGAGAATCAGAGAAGAGCATTTTGTGCAGAGTCATTTAGGTTGACCTATATAGCGCAGCATTCACCGTATCTGGATATATTTTCAATATGCCACTCAGCCCAAATCCCTCTGGATCATTACAGCCTCAGCCTGAGAATGGAATACATCTCTGACTAATACCTTCATTGCTCTGCAGCGCTAAAATACTCTGTAAACAACAGTATTAAGGCCATTGTCCTCACTGGGGGTGGTGGTGATTTCCTTGATATATCCCCCTCCCTCCCTCTCTCTCTCTCTCTCTCTCTCTCTCTCTCTCTCTCTCTCTCGATCGGAGTCAGTCATGACTGTGGTATTTGGGTATTTTATTAACAGAGTGGGGTTCTTAGTCACAGGGTCCTAGCATGCGGGGGTATTTTATTAACAGAGTGGGGTTCTTAGTCACAGGGTCCTAGCATGCGGGGGAATGGATCTTTTGCCAGGAAGCCAGGTTCAAAGCCCTGTGAGAACAGGCCTCCGCACTGGACTTCAACATGGACTAGATCCAATCTCTCCTCTCCCCTCCTCTCTCTCTCACACACACACACACACACACACACACACACACACAGACACACGCCTGTACACATGTATGCAAATCCCCTCTCCCTCCTCGTGGGGGCCGATGTTGGGGAAAGGATGTTGGGCCGGGGTTTTGGGTCAGCGGTTTTTGGATTGGGTCACGTCTTAACACAGACCACTGGAGGTCAACACACTGACGTCATGGCCCTCTGTGAACCCGTGGCACGGAGAGTTCACTTTAAGCCATCTACTCAGCACTCTTAGATTGTTACTCTTACTGATCCCTTCTGACATGTCGATACTACAAGACCCCAAAACCAAAACAAGACCCCTTTTTTTTAAGTAATCCGTATTTATGTATCGGGGCTTTGGAACCTTTGCATGTGTACCGTTCCCATCCGTGCTCTGTGTGTGTGTGTGTGTGTGTGTGTGTGTGTGTGTGTGTGTGTGTGTGTGTGTGCGCGCGTGTGCGTGTGTGTGTGTGTGTGTGTGAGCTACCTAATCTTAACTGATTGCTGTCAGCCTGGTTGTTTTAGCTCCAACCCACATCTCTCCTGAGACCATAAATACACTTGTAGTGAGGAAGGCCTGACCAGAGCTGCCTGCCTGCTTGGGAGTGCAGCCGTAGAGCTGCCTGCCTGCTTGGGAGTGCAGCCGTAGAGCTGCCTGCCTGCAAGGGAGTGCAGCCGTAGAGCTGCCTGCCTGCATGGGAGTGCAGCCGTAGAGCTGCCTGCCTGCGTGGGAGTGCAGCCGTAGAGCTGCCTGCCTGCATGGGAGTGCAGCCGTAGAGCTGCCTGCCTGCGTGGGAGTGCAGCCGTAGAGCTGCCTGCCTGCGTGGGAGTGCAGCCGTAGAGCTGCCTGCCTGCGTGGGAGTGCAGCCGTGGAGCTGCCTGCCTGCGTGGGAGTGCAGCCGTAGAGCTGCCTGCCTGCGTGGGAGTGCAGCCGTGGAGCTGCCTGCCTGCGTGGGAGTGCAGCCGTGGAGCTGCCTGCCTGCGTGGGAGTGCAGCCGTAGAGCTGCCTGCCTGCGTGGGAGTGCAGCTGTAGAGCTGCCTGCCTGCGTGGGAGTGCAGCCGTAGAGCTGCCTGCCTGCGTGGGAGTGCAGCCGTAGAGCTGCCTGCCTGCATGGGAGTGCAGCCGTAGAGCTGCCTGCCTGCGTGGGAGTGCAGCCGTAGAGCTGCCTGCCTGCGTGGGAGTGCAGCCGTAGAGCTGCCTGCCTGCGTGGGAGTGCAGCCGTAGAGCTGCCTGCCTGCGTGGGAGTGCAGCCGTGGAGCTGCCTGCCTGCGTGGGAGTGCAGCCGTGGAGCTGCCTGCCTGCGTGGGAGTGCAGCCGTAGAGCTGCCTGCCTGCGTGGGAGTGCAGCTGTAGAGCTGCTTGCCTGCGTGGGAGTGCAGCCGTAGAGCTGCCTGCCTGCGTGGGAGTGAAGCCGTAGAGCTGCCTGCCTGCTTGGGAGTGCAGCCGTAGAGCTGCCTGCCTGCGTGGGAGTGCAGCCGTAGAGCTGCCTGCCTGCGTGGGAGTGCAGCCGTAGAGCTGCCTGCCTGCAGGGGAGTGCAGCCGTAGAGCTGCCTGCCTGCGTGGGAGTGCAGCCGTAGAGCTGCCTGCCTGCGTGGGAGTGCAGCCGTAGAGCTGCCTGCCTGCGTGGGAGTGCAGCCGTAGAGCTGCCTGCCTGCGTGGGAGTGCAGCCGTAGAGCTGCCTGCCTGCGTGGGAGTGCAGCCGTAGAGCTGCCTGCCTGCATGGGAGTGCAGCCGTAGAGCTGCCTGCCTGCATGAGAGTGCAGCCGTGAGGGGAAATAATCCACCTCTGGAACATCCTGGAATCCTGGATGTTGATCCACCCAAGAAGTTAACCAAGCAGTGGTGCAAAATAACTAAGTACATTTACTCAAGTACTGTATTTAAGTAACATTTTTAATGAGACACATTGTGAGCTTGTAGATTTTGGTACTTTGGGTACTTTATCTACATGTTGATGCCAGTACTTTTTGAACTCCTGACTTTTACTTGTAAGTAACAGAGTATTTGTCTATATTGCAGTATTGATACGTTTAGTTAAAGTGCAAGACCACTTTGGTAGAGGTTTGGATTGTGTCTTTGTTATCTTGCCATGATGTAACTCCAAATGTGGGCAAGAAAAAATAAATTGCTCCAGTGATTAGAAATTAATAATTCAAAATATGCTCCTCATTGACTTACAATTGTACGCTGAACGCTGATGGCATCAAAAGTGTTGTTTCTACAAAAGTGTTGTGATCTACAAGCTCATAGCGCGCCACCGAGTAGAACGCTACGAGCTTGTAGGTCTGCTATTTTTTTTTAATCATGAACATGTGGTGCAAAGCTTTGAATATGTACTCTTTCAGAGCGAACGTTTTTAACTAAAATCTTTGCTTCTGGGAGGTGGTCCCTGAAACAACACATTTTCAGATGGGGGTCAGCGGCCAATTTCATATATTTTTGGGGGTCCTTGACATGAAATATTGAGAACCACTGATATAGAAACATGAGGTTTAAAAAAAATAAATTTTTTCAGTCCAAAATGGGTTAAGTTTCTGCAGCCATTTACCGAGCAGATGATACAAATGAAGTGGGGGGGGGGGGCAGCCAGGGGGGAATAGCAATAAACAGCTGCTGACAGCTGCTGGATTCACTTTGGAACCAGAGGCTGACATCAGACGTCACGGGCAGCGCTCGCTCGCTTTTCCCGTCCACCATGAGTCATGCCGCGTCTCGCTCGGCTCGGCGGGCCTGGCGAGCGCGGCCGGCACATACCTGGCTGCCACTGTGCAGATAAGGCTGAGCTCATAGCACCGTAGCAGTGCTTTTCAACTCGCTTCTTCTCTCCAAGTTGATTCTTATCGCAGGTGCTGCTGGTCACGGGGCTGTCGCTATTAAACGTGTCCGCAACACTTTGGCAAACGTTGCGCCCAATCTAAAACGGCACAGGTATTATTAAGACCTGAGGGGAGATTCTATACGAATGGCTTCTAAATCTATTAGTTCTCACACTTTCAAGATTTTTTGGTTGTTTTTTAGCCAACGCTAAAATCTAATCTAATCATCATCATCATCATCATCATACTATCATTCAGTCAATGTCTGTCTGAATATCTGTCTGTCTGTCTGAATGTGTGTCAGAAACACTGCCGTATCTTCTCACCGCCTGCACCAATCACTCCCACTTTTCACACAGGTATTGACCATAATAATATGGAGGTCTTAATGAAGCCCTTTTTCCAATTTAACAACTTATAAACTAATAATGAATTTTTTAGTGAATACAAAATGTGAAAACGCACCCAGGGCGCAGTACCCCCTGCAAGGGAGGGGGGGGGGGGCAATATCTCACAACGGGTAAGGGCTAGTAGCTATAATAGGTGAAGATACACAATCTTTTGGCAAAACAGCAGATCAGCTCACAATGCGCTGCGTTGTTGCTTGCTGTACTAGAAAGTATTTCAGGTTTAAGTGGTTAACTCCTATACACGCATGCAGTATACCATTTCATTTACGAAAGAAACATAAAAAGTTAGAATAGATGGAGATAAGAGGTTGTGCTGACATTTTCCTCACCCCAGAACCTCCAGATGGATACCGTCTACAACCTGAGATGTCTGGTCCAAAAGGGGGTATCCATTCCACTCCCTTATTAGATGGAGAGATATGGGAGGTCCAGTGATGTGAGCCAGCGTATACACACGGCCACAAGGCCACCTCGTATTTACTCTGGCTAATTTATGTCTAAAGGCCAATGCGGGGGTGCTGAGAGCCACTCTCCAGATTGGGTGTATGACGTACAGCGGTTTTAGCTTGGAGCGCGTCACAGGGTTATTTATGAAGAATGGGGAACAGGTGAGGTGGTCCCCCCCCCCCCCCCCCCTCACACCCTGACTCATTAGGAGCTTTTATCTCACAGAGGCCTCAGACGGATGAAACGTGAGAGTCTGGGACTGATGTTGTCTTTGATGATGTATCATGTGTGTGATTTGGCTATTATTCTAGCCTCCTTTGTCTGTCTGTCAACTTACCTGCGCATGTGTGTGCATGCGTGCGTGCGAGTGCGCACGTGTGTGCTTGTATGTACGTATTTGTGCACTTGCATTTCAGAATGTGTAGGTATTTCATGAGTATATCAGCATGCTTGTGTGTGTCTATGTATTTGATACTGTGTGTGTGCGTGCCGATGTGTAAACACATACTTTCCTCGCGTGCTGTACTTTGCCTTAGCGGGCGTGGTGTGTAAGCCAGGCAGCGCAGCACCTCGGGGTGAAGTTTGATTGATTGTGATATCAGAGGTGGTTATTATTTTTTATTCTCCCTCCTGGGCGGAGGTGGAACTGCACTCTGCCAGAGGGCCGTATCACTCCCCCAGCCATGCTGTCATGTTTTGGCAGCCCCACTACAGTGTTGGTTGCCTCAATGCTCCCCGCAATAGATTCTGTCACTTTGTACGTGTGTTCGGCTATGATCAAGGGGCCAATCCAACACCAACAAGTGTGTGTCTAGTGTACATTTTCACGCCGTGGACTCCCATGTTAATAATATATGTGTTTGGCCGAGGACCACCGTCTGAAAATATTTTGTTCCAGGGAGGGACACCCTGCGCCCCCCTCCCCCCCCTCCCTTTAAAGATTATTTTGAAAATAGAAAACCCGTCGCGCTGTTCAAATAACCGATGTGTGTAGGGTTCAAGTGGTTGAGGCGATGTTAACCAATTTTGTCATGGACGTATGGTTACGGTATTATACTGTAGGCCTGCTGGTTGCATGACCCAGCTGTATAGTGTCTGCTGTTTTCACGTGCATGGACTCTCTCTCTCACACACACACACACACACACACACACACACTTTCTGTCTCATTTGGTGGTATATGATGTACAGTACCGTACGGTACATACTGTAGTGTAGGTGTTCGCAATGAACCACGGTAAAAAGCTGTGTTACTTTGTTATTTCTTTCTGTGTGTGTGTGACTGTGTGTGTGTCTGTGTGTGTGTGTGTGTGTGTGTGTGTGTGTCTCTCTCTCTCTCTCCCTTCCCTCTGCACATCACTTTCATCGCTCGGCAATAAAAGTTAATAGGCGTTTTGTACCTCTCATGAAAGTCCTGTCTTTCTCTGTCTCTTGTTCCCTGTCTCTCTCACCCTTTTCATCTATGTCTGTCTCTCTCTCTCTCTCTCTCTCTCTCTCTCTCTCTCTCTCTCTCTCCCTCTACGCCGCCCCCCACCCAGCCACTCTCCTTCTCTTCATTTTATTTCGGTGTAAATCCCATGAGCAGCGGTACTTGCAGTATAAATATTGGCAGAGAAACCCTACACTAATGGCGTCCTACTTCTGTCCGGGAGGGACGTGAAGCGACGGAAACTTTCCTCACACCTCTACCTCCGTCTCTCTCGAAGTCAAACGTCCGGTCCTACTATTTGTCACACACGTTACCGCAGTGACATTTGTTCCCCGCCTTTGAAGCATCTCTTGGAGCGCTGAGCCGCAGCCGTGCCGCGCTCGGGAATCATTTGTAGTTGATCTGACCCCCATCCAATCCAACCCGTGATGTTGAGTGACACCCGGGGAGGCATTGGGTCCCATTTTTTGGTATTACCCGACCAGGGATCGAACTCAGACCTCCCAGGTGGACAGTCTGCTGTCCTCTTTGGTCCACTGTGTGTCTCTGTCCTCGCTGTCCTCATGGTCCACTGTGTGTCTCTGTCCTCGCTGTCCTCATGGTCCACTGTGTGTCTCTGTCCTCGCTGTCCTCATGGTCCACTGTGTGTCTCTGTCCTCCCCCAGCTGTCCTCATGGTCCACTGTGTGTCTCTGTCCTCCCCCAGCTGTCCTCATGGTCCACTGTGTGTCTCTGTCCTCCCCCAGCTGTCCTCATCGTCCACTGTGTGTCTCTGTCCTCCCCCAGCTGTCCTCATGGTCCACTGTGTGTCTCTGTCCTCGCTGTCCTCATGGTCCACTGTGTGTCTCTGTCCTCGCTGTCCTCATGGTCCACTGTGTGTCTCTGTCCTCCCCCAGCTGTCCTCATGGTCCACTGTGTGTCTCTGTCCTCCCCCAGCTGTCCTCATGGTCCACTGTGTGTCTCTGTCCTCCCCCAGCTGTCCTCATGGTCCACTGTGTGTCTCTGTCCTCCCCCAGCTGTCCTCATGGTCCACTGTGTGTCTCTGTCCTCGCTGTCCTCATGGTCCACTGTGTGTCTCTGTCCTCGCTGTCCTCATGGTCCACTGTGTGTCTCTGTCCTCCCCCAGCTGTCCTCATGGTCCACTGTGTGTCTCTGTCCTCCCCCAGCTGTCCTCATCGTCCACGCTATTGCTCAATTTATACTCTGTATAAATTGAGCATATACTCTGTATAAATTGAGCACGTAACACTGTTGTGTTACGTGCTGAAAATAGTTAGGTGGATCTGCAAGCTCGCATCCCGTCACGGTGTGAGTTTGTAGATGAGCTATGAGCTCTATTTTCCCATTTTTTTGTGAAAAGCATAAAGATCTATATTCAGATTCAGTAATCATTGCTATAGAGTTTTGTTCAGTGACAGGTTTCTCCCCGTCTTTCCATTTCTTTAATAAACAGAAAATCCATTTTTAGGTGGGTTGCCAATTTCATATAGTAACCATCTATCAGCATCTTTTTTATAGTGGTCCAGTTTAAATGTTGTCAGCTCGTTTCTTTGTCATCAATTTCACTTGTTCATCCTGCATCTGGAATAATAATAATAAACTTTATTTATTCTTTTTCACTTCATGACAAAGAATAGAAAGTGCTTTACAGAACAAATAGCCTCGGTACCCAGGCTTTTATTTCCTTTCGCATTTGACTACAGAACGAATAAAGACGGTATAAGTTGAGACCGTAACCCCTGTTACTGAACAAACCTTATTATGACTTTACTGTAGCAATGATTGCTATCAGAATATAGGGCTATTTGACACTTTTTTTAACAAAAGAAAATCACTTACTGCACCTTTAATCAGGCTTATGTCCACAGCTGGAAAGTTCCGGAGCCAAAATGTAGGCCTACGTAAACGTAAAATGTAATCTATTCTAGATAGCATAAAGTTATCACACGTGTACCAATGATTCGCCATGCAACTCCTTACAAACAGTTGCAAGGAGTTGCATTGGTGTAACATGTCCTTGACTCCTTAAAACTGTTTTGTTGCAAGGAGTTGCATTGGTGCGGTTTGGGCCTTAGACAGTTCATTGTTTACTTGGTATCCTATTGTTCAATGTACAGATTATTATTTTTGATTGCCTTTCATGTGGAAGGTTGTGGGTTCGAACCCCGCCTGAGGTCGACGTCAGTAAGGGCATGTGGTCACAACGGGTTCATAACGATAAATCAAATGGGTTCAGGTCTGAGCCAAGTCTCCTGAGGACACGTGTCTGAAGCCTGTCCTGGGCAGGGGTCTCCGGACGTAAAAACAAACAACATTGTTTAGACATTATGTCTAGTGCTTCATTGTTTACTGAAGCACTAGACTGTTAGTCTGTAGTCTGCAGTGCTAAATGCCTGACATTGTAAATGGAGTTGAGGCAACTCTAACTTTCGGCATCTCCTGTGTTTCAGGTTTCGAGAAGGTGACGATGGCCGACCGCTTTGACTGCGACAACTGCAAAGAGTCGCTGTATGGCCGCAAGTACATCCAGTCGGAGGACAGCCCTTACTGCATCCCCTGCTACGACAGCCTGTTCTCCAACACGTGTGACGAGTGCAAGGAGCTCATCGCCCACGACGCCAGGGTATACACACTTATTTTATTTTTTATTATAAACCATCAAAAAAATCCCGCATGAATTAGGCTATTGTCAGTAGTTTGAGTCCCATTATGGGGAGTTATCACTTCTCTTTTGGGTCTTGAGCTACAAGGGTTGGGAACAACATTTATAAACGGTAAGAAAGAAGTAGGGAGGGAGAAGGAATTATGAAGGAAATATGAATTATGAAATTAGGAATTAAATTAAAAGAGCATTTTAAAGCTGAGATCATTTAGACATAATGTAAGACGTATTTGAATTAATGTCCGGCCCTCTAAAATAGATATATTGCATTTTGGAATGGAACTACAGTATACAGTGGGCTAAACAAACTCTGTCAGCTGTTAGTCAGCCCTCCATGCTGTACTGTAGTATAAACTCAAAGTCATTTTTCTTTTTACCGTGTTTTGACACGGTCTTTAAATGGCTTAAACAGAAGTTGTCCCCCCCATGTTAATGGTGTATAATACATGGTAAATGAGGCGTGTTCAATATATTTTGTGTGGCAAGACACAGTAAAGGCCAATTTAACACGCAATTACACAGGCAATTTCCACCACGTCCATGTTAGCCAGTGGGCTAATTCTGCTTCAGGTCGTAAAAGAAAAGCCGCATGAGAAAACGTCTCCTTCTTCCCCCACAATCAAGTAAAATTTTAATCTTCCCTTAATGGAAAACCCAAACAAGACGCAGGTCATTTGTGATGTGAATAGAGTTGACAGAATGTGGCATGCTAGTCCAGTGGTTCTACAAGTGGGGTCTGGGGACCCCCAGGAGTAATTGGGGGGGTCCCAGGGGGTCCCCAGCAAAATGGGTAAATACAGCATCACACGCATTTTAACCACTTTATCCATTTATATGTTGGCTATAAAAACAATAGCAGATATATTGGAAAACTTGAATAACACAAATCTTCTCTTTTGGGGGTCCCTGTCACAAAACATTTTCAGATGGAGGTCCGCAGCCTAATTCATATCAATTTTGGGGGTCCTTGACATGAAAAAGATTGAGAACCACTGTGCTAGTCAGCCACTACCATGCTTGGGTATATAGAAGCCAATGACATAGCAACACTCTCACAACCAGCGGACTGTGTTTGTCTTGGCACGGAGTCGCATAGACAATAAATTCAACCTCATCCCTGTCAGGACCTCTTTTACGCACAAAAGCACTCACGCTCACAGATGTGCACGCACATACGCACGCGCGCACACACACACACACACACACACACACACACACACACACACACACACACACACACACACACACACACACTTACTGTCCGTGTGGATATTTCACCATGTGTTTAACACAGACCACTCTCTCCTCTCCATTCTCCTCTCCTCCACTCCACTCAACTCCTCTCCATTTCCCCTTTCCTCCCCACTCCTCTCTACTCCTCTCCTCTCAACTCCTCTCCATTTCCCCTTTCCTCCCCACTCCTCTCTACTCCTCTCCTCTCAACTCCTCTCCATTTCCCCTTTCCTCCCCACTCCTCTCCACTCCTCTCCTCTCCACCCCTCTCCTCTCCACTCCACTCCTCTCCTCCCCACTTTCCACTCCTCTCCACTCCTCATTGGTCTATACTAGATGTAGTCCTACACATTTATATAGAGTAAAATTAACCCGTTAATAGCCTACACCACACTGCTAATTTAAAAGTCTCTAAATTATCCATTGACTTTCTTTAATAATTCATATTCACCTGCTTTGTGCAAGCCGGTATTCCGTCATCTACACACCATCTGGTATGGCAATAACCTGGGCACGATACGCTAGTATGCAATATACTGCAATAGTGTGTGCACAGTATTGCACGCACTGTGTGATTGTATTATCTCTCTGTGTTGTATTGTCTTATATATGTCCATCCCTTGTCATAATGCAGTCACACTTTCTGGTGCGTTTATTGCCCTTGGTGAATTAAGTCATTGATTCTGAGTCTAATTCTGATGTAGACTCACATGTCAGACTGAACCACTAGTTAAAACCTATGTTGCTGTTTATAATGAGTTTAAAAATCAACAACTGAAGAAACAAGAACCAATTGTTGGGGTGGTCCTTTCATATCGGGGCAATGATGTGATTGGTTCCCATAGAGCAGTGGGTTTACGGCCGTCCTCCCACTGTTCTGGTAACAACCTTTGATTATTTCCGATGTCACCAGATGTGTCAGTATAGGCAGAGATGATGAGATTGCCATGATGCAATAGGGGTGCAACAGTAAATTTCTCAATTTCTCTTCTAAAAGAGAATCAATCATTTAATGATAAGTGTTAAAGAGTGGCTGTTCTGAGTCAGGCTGCTTCTATTGTGCATGCTGGCTCAATGGAAACACTCTGCTACACCGGGTCTCAAAGTGTCCTTGAGTGAGTTCCAAATGACCCTGTACCGCTCTTTAACTTGTTATGGGGTCCTTGAAATTAAAACGGAGCGGACCGGAGCCTTTATTAGTATCATCTGTAACACCTGCGAAGGAAGTAGCCAGGGAACATTTTCAACCCACCTGAAAATTTATTTTCAGTTCATTAAATAACTGGAGAGATGGGGGGGGGGGGGGTATTGAGCAACACAACAGCAATTAATACTATCAGAATATAGTGCATAAAACCTTTGTTTTACCTAAATAAATATCACTTACCCTACACTACAGTACCTAGAGTGTCATACTTTCCCCATGATTATGACCTCTGCCCCCTGTCGTGGAATTCTGGATCAATATCAGTAGGCAATAGGAGTCGAGACAATATTCTAGGTGGTGTTGCATATGCTTTAATTTGCATGATATCATTGGGTGAAGTATGTTAGATAGTTGTGCAAATAAAGGCACTTCACGAGCATCGGAGCCCACAGTGTGCGAGTACCGGTATCTTCTTTCCTTTATCTGTGCCTACTACTCACCGCTCAGCACCTGCCCAAGTTGGGATTGGATGTGCATGTCTTTGTACCTTTTTCATGAAGTATGTTAGACACACAGTCTGACCCAGATCGGTGGTATGCTAGTTCTGCCAACAAGCACGGCTCACAGCTATATACTGTAGCTGCTATACAAGGACAAGCTAAACCATAACACATAGGCTGCAACAAAAACAATCAGCTATCAGGCCTAGCAGAGACATCTTGGCTCCTACAGTCAACCAAATATCATGTTATATCATAATGTATTACCATGGTAGTACTTATATAATACCATGGTAAAATCATATAAACAACCATAATAACAATATTAGGCCTGGCCTCGATTAGTCGAGGGAGTCTAATTTGACTACCACGCTCTAAGTCGATTTATTTTTTGTTTTGTTGCATGATTCACCTAATTTGTTACATTAATTCATTGACAAATACTAAATCAGACATTAAGCACCCCCCACAGCCCAAATGGAATGAAATTGGATACAAAAATAATGATTTTGTGCAATCAGACTGATTTGACTGCCAAAAGTTGCCTAAAGTTGCCCTGTTGTTATTTCCTGTAGCCATGGTCGTCGAGGGCCGCTGAGCAGCTTATACCATAATTACACTACTTAATCAACGAAATTTGGGCAGGCGCTCGTATTTGACATTCCGTTTCTCTCCAAAGTTGAAATTTATAGCAGTCCTAATTAAACCATATAATTCTTGTACATTTTCCTGCCAGGAGTTATTCTACGAGGACCGGCACTACCATGAGCACTGCTTCCGCTGCTTCCGCTGCGACCGCTCCCTGGCGGACGAGCCGTTCACCAGCCACGACGACGCCCTGCTCTGCAACGACTGCTACTGCAACGAGTTCTCCTCCAAGTGCGTGGCCTGTGACAAGACGGTCATGCCAGGTGAGACATGCAAATGAACGGATACGACACGCTATGGACCTGGTATATACTAGGCGTAGGGCCATCTCCGAGTAAGGATTTTTATAGTTGAATCTGATTGGGCGAATGTTGTCTATTGTCGACTGGTAGTCGACTATAGAGCGCCGAAGTTCTGACGTCACTTGCTCATCCCCTGGTCCCTACAGGGGTTCGCGGAAGTTGTTCTATATGGAGAATAACATGGGGTCATCTTAAAAATGTCCAAAAATAAACAAATAAACAATAAACAAACTGTCTCTGCGATATTGTTGGGCAGGTGTCTCTGTATCGTTTATGACAGTCAGTCACTTATATTTGATACAGTCTGTTTCTAGTGAAAACAAATTCGGCAGCAGTAACATTAGCGTTGTCAGTTGATTCTGTCAGTTGTCAGTTGATTCCCTTATGTCATCGCTAGGGACGCATGCTTCAGTAGGCAGGAACTGGGGGTGGCAATGAAGGACCGGGAAGTCTGGCATAGCATTGTGGAATCTATGATCTCGATCGCGGTCAAAAAATTATGATGATGATTCTTCATATCTATTGTTTATTTTTCTTTTTTTTTAATATATATATTTTTATCCCACGATTTTGTAACCCATTTTTCACCCCTGTGTCAATCATCGAATGTGATCCTGGCCTCTACACACCCTCCACTAACCTAGTCCCCATATGGGGACATGGGGAGAGCAACGGACTTTAACTCATGCTTCCTTCATGCCTGAGTGTCCAAGTTGCTCCTTTCCACCTGACAGGGGGGAGTTTCCCTGGTTGGACGTAGCGCGTGGAAGGAACACGTTATTCCAACCAGTTCCTTTCCCCTCCATCAGGCACCCCGGCTGGCCAGGGGGAGGCAGTTTAGTGACCAGGATTACTGCATGTTTTTTGTGAGGGTACCTACCCTAGGGGACATGGGGAGAACATGCAAACTCCACACAGAATTATTATATTGTTTATTTTTCAATCACAGTTCTTATATGAGGCGATCTAATACAAATAAAAAATTACACAAACCCGTGGACTAGCGGTTTTGACATCAGACTTCAGTTCTCTATTGACAGTCTACTATAGACTTATTTAATTTAATTTATTGATTTATATTTTTTTATAATTTGACTGAGAGATTGGCAGTCGAATCAGTCTGATTACATAAAACATGTTATGCATAGAAGATCATTCCATTTGGGCTGTTGGGGGAGCCTTATAAAGCAATAAGCCCCAAGAGGTCTCAGGTTACCGGGTATTTTATAATGGCTGAGAGGCGTAGTGAGACCCGACGCATAGCGGAGGGTCTCCGACCCTGTCAGCCATTATAAAATATGCGGTAAGGTGGGACCTCGCGTGGCTTATTGCTTTTTTTAATTATTATTATTGCTTATTGCTTTAAGGAATGTGTATGCTGTTCTGTGTCAGGCGTGCTTAACCCAATCCCTTTGCAGTGCTGGATTGGGAGGGCGGAGCTGGCAATCTGCAGAAAGGGAGACACCTGGCCAGTGTCCTCCCCAAACACTATAAAACACCTGCTGTGTTGATGTTCTGGTTTCTCCATTCCTCCTCAGGCAGGCTGCAGGAGCATCCACACTAGAGCACCCTTGCTTTTGTTTATCTTTGATAGTTGGGCAGCAGTTCGCTGCCAGCTTTATTTGGAACACGGAAATGATTTGTTTAACTTTATTCATTAATTATTCAATAAAATACTTTTTTGCTGCTTTAAACTCCGTCTGGTCTCCCCATGAGCCAGCCTTAACAACGGTTACAAACATATAGCAATATTATGTTTTTACTCGGCCCCGTGCCTCCTATTCCCCCATCTCGGGTGACGGGGAATAGGAGGCACTTGATGTCTTTACGAGGCCGCCCACATCTAAGCGGTGCTTCGATGCCCGCATGGCCAGGGTGCATAAAGTCAATCAAGTGCTCCCCTTCCCCAGTTCAGCTACAGAGCTGTGGGATCAGCTGGGAATGATATAAAGTGATTGAAGGTGTGGATTTTCGTGAGATTTACAACGGAAACCAGCCAATCAGAATCACGTATTGGGACTAACCGTTTTAGAATGTCTGATTTAACATATACTTGCTTGGTTTCTAGTATACACAGTGTCACACACCAGCCCTCCTACGCATGCTTTCTTCTCCTTAACCCACTTAAGCCCTAGTTGGTCCAGTATACAGTATACAAATGGAACAAAATCCATTTACCTGTCAGAGGTAAGGGGAGTCCTTGAAATGTAAATTAAGGTTTGAGAAGCACTGTTGTAGATCTGCTTATTAATTTAACTTTTTTAGACATTTCTTTACGGTTTTCTCCTATGACATCTCCGAAAAAGGGACGCCAGGTCATTAAAAAGGCATTAGTGTCATTCAGTATATCCCAAATATATCACGTGTCACATTGCAAATTGAAAGTTCCTGACGGACAAACACATTCTGAAGGGGGAAACGTGTCATGGAGCATGTCTGCACTTGGTCCAGGAAGAAAGAGCACTTGAAAGATGGAGAGCTATAGATCAAATAGATACGAGGGAGAAGGGGATTTAGAAAATAGACAAGAGAGACAGGGAGAGAATGGGCGAGGAAGAGGAAGGCTGGAGTTAGCGATTGAGCGGCAGCCAGCGCTGAATGTGACAGAGTAATTGCCAGTCTGCCTGACTTGTTGTATGTGAGCCAAATCCTGAGGGCTGGCTGGCTGCCAGCGCTCTGATGATAACAAGAGATAAGCTAGCCGTCTATTTCAGCACCACCGTAGTGGCCAACGCAGCGCTCATAAAAATGGCAAACGATTCCAGGAAGAGAGCGGCGTTCCCCTCTATTTTGGGGCCATTCCGTCTTTCTTCTTTTTTGGGGGTGAAGATGTTTGCATGTCGGCCAGGCCTCTACATCATCATACCCCCCCCCCCCCCAGTGAGTCATCTTGTGAGGTAGTCATTGTGTTAGGATGATCTTCCTGCCAGGTTACATGGCAATTATGGAAGCCCACAGGAAGTTAATAGCACACTGTTCAGTCCATTTGGTGTGTGTGTGTGTGTGTGTGTGTGTGTGTGTGTGTGTGTGTGTGTGTGTGTGTGTGTGTGTGTGTGTGTGTGTGTGTGTGTGTGTGTGTGTGTGTGTGTGTGTGTGTGTGTGTGTGTGTGTGTGTGTGTGTGTGTGTGTGTGTGTGTGTGTGTGTGTGTGTGTGTGTGTGTGTGTGTGTGTGTGTGTGTGTGTGTGTGTGTGTGTGTGTGTGTGTGTGTGTGTGCCTGCGCATAAGTGCTTTTGTTTCTATTCTCAAGTCTAAGTCCCATCCTGTGTCTTTTAATAGAGCCGGCAGATACTATTGTAGTGTTTTGCATAGACACACAGACACACGCATGCACTCAAAAGCTGACACACACATACTTGACTCTGTTTAACAATTGGGCACTAGGTTATAGTGTTTTGCCCAGAGAGAGAGAGAGAGAGGGAGATCAAAGACACAGCGATGGAATCCTCAGAAGCTCTTTTGGTTACCAAGATGGATCTGATAGGCTGTGCTGAAATGCTCCCCTGGTGCCAGAGATTGTCATCCAGATGTTGAAGTATTGTTGATGGAGTGATTCCTTTTTTGTTCTCACTCAGTTTATCTTTCCGTGCAAATATTTCCTCTCTGTGAAGGACACTCTGGTGCTGTTGTCTCCTGCCCACTGTCATTTATCATCTCATTTGGGCTTCGTTTCACTGTCAGATTCCCTTTATTCACCAAGTACAATAAATTATTGTATTGGTGCAGATGCTTGCATACTGACGGCTTGCATTGCAAAACAGCCTATAATGACACAGCAAGGACATCAGCAATGATGCCGCACTAGACATACGATAGAACGCTGTCCTTGCAAGATATATGATGCATTGATACAGCCTCTTGAAATGTATATTAACTATTCAATGATTGCATGTATATTATAATAATAATATATAATAGCAGAGCTCGACTTGAGACTTGAAAGATGAACTCAATCAGATATGACCTGGTAAAACCCCGGAGCAATATGCTTATTCAAAGAACAATACCACTTTAAATATATGAATTTATCACAGACCTACTGTACTGTACTATACTTTCGCTAAATATAATTTCAACTTTCCTTCTGCCTCTATATCCCTGCTACTCTCTCTCGTTTGTTCGCTACTCACTCACTCACTCTCAGTGCATTATTTCTCTAATTGGTTGCTTGGAGGTTTGTTTACACATTTTTTCCACATTTTAACAGAAATAGAAATGCATGTGGAAATGTAACACTAATTTCTCTCTCTCTCTCTCTCTCTCTCTCTCTCTCTCTCTCTCCCTCTCTCCGTCCCCTAGGTACGAGGAAGCTGGAATATGGTGGCTCTACGTGGCATGAGGCCTGTTTCATTTGCCACAGCTGTGAGCAGCCTATTGGCTCTAAGTCCTTCATCCCTGACAAGGATGAGCACTACTGCGTGTCCTGCTATGAGGACAAGTTCGCTCCGCGCTGCACGCGCTGTAAAAAGGTACCACTGTTACTCATTCACTTAGTTGTTAGCCACTTAAAACCCCAGACAGAATACTTTGTTGACCGTGGCCTGAACATCTGGTATTAAAACATTTTCAGACACAAATGTTGCACGCTGATTTGCTATTTTTGAGGTTTTGCCTATAATGCTACAGTATGACCAAAATAGGGATGACAGGCTTAAATTGGTTAAGCATAAGTGGATTAAATAATCATCATTTATCAGAAAATTCTACATCGTTGGTTAGTTAAGGTTAGCTGAGGAGAGGCTTCTGGCTCCTTGAGATGTTTCATTTTTTTTTCTTTTTCTCTCTTCGTGTGTCCTCTTTTTGAGGACAAGAGGTAAAACAAGGACCAGTGCTGTAAAAGTTCTCAATCTTAACAGACAGAGTGCTCTCTCCTCCACTTCACATTTTTTAATGTGTCTCGTTTTAGCGCACACTGCTGTATTGTCACAAGTAGGCTACTTTGAACTGCCCCACTGTCTCAATAAGGTCTTTAAATGCCACTTATATGGATTCTCAGTCGCTGTCATTTGGATTGCATAGAAGCCAGAATGTCATGTTGCGCAGCGAAAATAGCCTATCTACAAACTCTCAATGTGTCGCAGTTCGGTCCTTTCACACTGTTTGACAAATTGCACATTAGGGCCCTCATTTATCAATTGATAAATGTGCCCCAAATTCGAGTGTCGGTTTTATAGTACAGTCATGTCGCCACGGCATTTATAAAGTGATCGCAAACAGCTGATCCTTCCTTCATTTCATTCCTTAATTTCATTCCTAGCAGTGATAAATGTGACGGCTGAAATCAATCTGGCACGCCCTATGAAATCAAGCCTTGCCCTCGTTTTTGCGACATGAACAACTGCAATACGACCACACAACGTATGGAAACCATGGTTACAAAAGTTTCCCCCGCTTGCCTTGCCTTCCGGTAATTCCGGCGTGCACCCATATTTTGGCGTACGCCGCTTTGATAAATGAGGGCCTAGGACTTTAGGCAATACAAAAAAGTTCAGGCGTGAGATTAGATTTCAGCTTTTTAATCCATGCATATCCATGTGTGTACTGTATATATTTTGACAGACCCTGGCTAAAGGTGGAGTGACCTATCGGGACGAGCCTTGGCATAAGGAGTGTTTTGTATGCACTGGGTGTCAGATGCAGCTCGCCGGGCAGCACTTCACCTCCCGAGACGACAGCCCCTACTGCCTGGTGTGTTTTGGCAGCCTCTACGCCAAGAAATGTGAAGCCTGCTGTAAACCCATCACAGGTCTGCACTATATATCACTGTGTTAAAATCCTTTAAAACCGGGAAAGCATCTGTGCCATTTTAGATATTAGCTACTGTATATTTTAACTCATTAACTGTCCAAATTATTTCGCCTCCTTGCCAAGGTCTTTTCAGTCAGGTCCTTATTTTAAAAACCAACCCAAGTTTCCTGAGTTTATTTGTATTGATCCAGCATAGCCTTCCCCGTCGCTAGGTGGCAGTGGCTGGTAGAGCAGCTGGATGGGAACCGTAAGGTTACTACCAGTTCCATCCCGGGCTCTCCAGAGTTAGTGTCGAAGTGACTCCTTGAGCAAGACGCTGAACCCCTAATTGCTCCCGATGTGCAGATTGGGGCCTTGCATGGTTTCCTGCCGCCATCAGTGTATGAATGTGTGTGTCAATGGGTGAATGTAATGCACAATCTATGTAAAGCACCTTGGATGAAGGCGCTATATACCATTTAGACAATGCTTGTTTCCACGGTGTGACGTCATTGAAATGTTTCCGCTCCGGCCACTTCTATTATAAGCGCGATCTTTAGCTGGGTTTTTAAACGCTGTCTGTTTCTCGCTCCCTTGTGCCTCAGGCTTCGGAGGAGGGAAGTACATCTCATTCGAGGACCGCCAGTGGCACCAGACGTGCTTCACCTGCTCCCAGTGTTCGGTGACCCTGGTCGGAGCTGGCTTCTTCCCCGCCGACGGTGACAGGATCCTGTGTCGCGAATGCAACAGCAACCTCAAATAGAGCCGCTCCTCCCCTTTACCTTTTACCTTGATCTATAGATTCTATACCATGCTCCGTAAGCAGCGTATTAAAAACCCCCAAACCATCGCAGAGGCTCTTAACACATGCATAACACGTACATAGATGTGCGTGTCCTTTTTGACTGTTTGTTCAGCCTCCCCTACTTCTTAACACATGCTTCCCTTCAGATTAGTGTTTTTTTCTTTCTTTTTTTTTACAAATTTCGAGGACCCCTCGTAACTCTGAGAATGTACAAATCTCTCATAGTTACAGACCTGTAAATGATCCATTTGGAACCCCCTCGAGGAAACCTGAAGATCCCTGGACCCCACTTTGAGAATCACTGCTTCAGATGATTCTTATACACACACACTTATACACGCACGCATGCA
Organism: Protomyctophum bolini; assembly: GCF_963924005.1. Taxonomy (NCBI): domain Eukaryota; kingdom Metazoa; phylum Chordata; class Actinopteri; order Myctophiformes; family Myctophidae; genus Protomyctophum; species Protomyctophum bolini. Next base: position 14,663,408 of record NC_137868.1, read on the forward strand.
TGCACGCACGCACGCACGCACGTACGCACGCACATACACACACACACACACACACACACACACACACACACACACACACACATAGCCATATGCAGTGAAATCTGAAGCGCTATTTTAACTCACATTTAAATGAACTCTCTAGATGTTACTAAGAGACTGCTTCCCTCATGCTCCGTCTCTGATTTGGGTGTTTTTATTTTGTATAGTCCGCATTTATCGCCGCAGTTATTTTGCCAAATGAAAAGAACAAAAAACAGATAATAATGATCAGATGAAACTACGTTTTTGCAGTGCCTTAACAGTAAAGTCAGATATTGTATGTTATGTAATGTCAAAACCTAAGAAAACCGCTATGCAATCATTTAGCGAATATTTGATATGAATGAATTGGCCACCTCAGATGACGGTGGTTCTGAAAAGCGCAGACCCAGGAGTCGGGACACAACTGTAAAGCTGTTGAGTCTGCATATGTTCAGGTGTGGTTGAGTTGCTGTTTTAATTGCATTTGTATGCATTGTTTTGAATGTCCTAGAGTGTCAGTTCTCCTTCTACACTGTCTTCATGTCCCTTCACCAGAGTGTCAGTTCTCCTTCTACACTGTCTTCATGTCCCTTCACCAGAGTGTCAGTTCTCCTTCTACACTGTCTTCATGTCCCTTCACCAGAGTGTCAGTTCTCCTTCTACACTGTCTTCATGTCCCTTCACCAGAGTGTCAGTTCTCCTTCTACACTGTCTTCATGTCCCTTCACCAGAGTGTCAGTTCTCCTTCTACACTGTCTTCATGTCCCTTCACCAGAGTGTCAGTTCTCCTTCTACACTGTCTTCATGTCCCTTTACCAGAGTGTCAGTTCTCCTTGTGCACTGTCTTCATGTCCCTTCACCAGAGTGTCAGTTCTCCTTCTACACTGTCTTCATGTCCCTTCACCAGAGTGTCAGTTCTCCTTCTACACTGTCTTCATGTCCCTTCACCAGAGTGTCAGTTCTCCTTCTACACTGTCTTCATGTCCCTTCACCAGAGTGTCAGTTCTCCTTCTACACTGTCTTCATGTCCCTTCACCAGAGCAACCTAAAGTAGTGCTTCTCAACCTGTTGTCTCGTTCGCTGCCCACCCATCTGTCCACGTAACGCGGCCGGTTAAAGTGACAAACATACTCTTACATAAGATCTGTATGGCGAAATTAGGAGGGGAGGGGGAGAGAGATTTCTCACATTGTCCGTTGAATTTTCTCTCCGTTCGCTTGCCGACTGGGGCCATCCCGACGTGTACGTGAAATGTTTTCCTCTGGTCCTGGACTGGTATTTTAACTCAGCCATACTAAGCCAAATCTCAATTGATTGTTATAATTCAAAGGTCTCTGTTATCTGTCAAGTGTCTATTTTAATGTGGTGTACCACTCAGGTTTATATTAGAAGTACGTCGGGAGTGGCTTATTGTCGGTATCAGCCGGTAACACATGGGAGTCTGTCCCCGTAACAATACGCTAGACCCCTGGGAGATGGATTGCTGAGGTGGAGCGCCACGCCTACCATCAGCTCCCAGGTATTACCTCTCTAGCAAATATTATGACAGTGTCGAGATTTGTCAATCAGACATGCTCCATTGGAGTGATGGCATATAATACATTTGACCTACTTTTGCACTCAGGGGTATGACATACTGTATATGGTATGACATGTGTAGATTCCACCAGTGCTGGTTGCATAGGCTACATATGTGGGGTCACTGGGGGAGCTACTCTTAGTTGCAACTGCCATTTAGTGGATGAATAGGGTATAGGTGTAAACGATTTCGCATTAACATAAGAAAGGTTTCAAACTATACATGGAGGCTCTATAGGTGCTTGTACATAAAAACCCGTCTCTGTTCAGTATGTTGTGGTCAGATGGGTGGGCCGTGTGCATTTTCAGGATTTAAAGAAGAAAATCATGAGGTTTTTATTTTTTACATCATCTTTTGATGTCTTATTATCATAAAAAGTATTAGTGTTTTGCAAATTATTTGGGGAGCCACGGCCCACCAGTGGTACCCCGGCCCACAGGTTGAGAATCACTGACCTGGAGAGAACAGGATAGGTACTGTATGGACATTGCTGCAGAAAGTGAGATTCATAAGGTGTGTGTAACCACTTAGAGTTGAACCCTGTGGGAAACCCAACAGCTACTGGTCGTCCAAAGTGGAACCCCCTTTGGAGTATGTGCGAAATGCTAGCCTGGTTAATAAACCAGACCGAAATTGCCTGCCGATCCCGCGACGATGTTGTGCGATATTAGTCTGGTTTATTAACCAGGCTAGCGAAATGCAGGGTTCGATTTGTGAAAAAACAAACAAAATAAACAAACAGGAGGGGCCATATATACATTTAAATAGCAGATATATAATATCACAACAGATCTGGTATAGATTTTTTATAAAAAATAAATTACATAATTCTGACACATTTTACAACGTACTTTTCTTTTTTATTATTAAATTGTTAAATAGTGATATCAAACATAAGTATTAAATGTATCAAAGCCAATGTTTTGATTTAATTTAGTCTGACCAGAAGCAGGGATCAAATATCCAAAAAAATCTAAACCTGGCAATAAAACATTAAGAGGCCGGATTCCAAGTCCAACCCTGGCAAAATGTGCATTATAGCCCAAATATACTGAGAAAGAGAGAGAAACCGAGATTGAAGAGAGATTGACAGAGCCATTATAAAGGTTTTAGAAGGTAGTCCAAGTTACTCGCAATCAAGTCATTTGCACTATGGATAAGATATTCTCTTGCTACCATGTTACGTGCACATATACGAACACGATTCAAAGAATTTATACATCAACCATATTCACATGGTGATCATTTTGCTATTACTGTGTACAGCAGGGTGTATGATGATGAAAGACTACAGTCACCACCATGTGAATATGGTGAATAGACCACTCTTTATCCTATATTATTGTCTTTTTGTTGACTTTTACATGTTGTATTCCTCATAAAGGCCTTTGTCTGTCCCTGCCTTTCGTGTGTTGTCTTAAATGTTTCTATTTCCATTGCTCAGAGCCAGCATTTAAGAGTGAGAAATGGGCTTGCCCAAAATTAAATATTTCAGTGTATTGCAGTTTCAGTATGCATGTCTTTGTACTTCATGGCTATTTGCCACAATAATTATTTTGTTGCTGTTAATGTTGTTTTGTTATGCTTGTTTGTCACATTTATATGAAAAGTTAAAAAAATTAAATAATAATTTCATTGTTTGAGCTTTGATGCTGGCAAGTCAGAGTTGGCAAATGTGCTTTTTAAGATGGAAAAATAGACCATCAATGTGAGAACGATATAAACTTTCAAAACAGATGATAATTGATGTGACCAAATTTGACATTGATGTGATTTATTTGTGAAGTCTTATCAAATAAATGTACATTAAATGATACTTCATGTGTTGTTTCTTTCTTCTTGTTTTTTAGTTTTTTACATGATATATCAATGCAACAACTGTAGGCTACCTGTGTGTCTGTAATTGGATAACAATTCAGTTTGAACCTGTTTGCATCCTGTAACCTAAGTTTTCTGTGGTCTTGCTTCCAACATCCAGAGCTAATCCCAATGGTGTGCTAACCATCAAAAGTCTTTCTAGGAAAGCCCCCCTCCCTCCCTCGCCCTGTGTGCGTACGTGTGAGCGAGTGCATGCCTATGTGACAGACAGAGGGAGAGCGAGAAAGCATGTGCTTGTGTGTGTGTGTGTGTGTGTGTGTGTGTGTGTGCGCGTGTGTGTGTACGCATGAGCTGGTGTTTATGCTGACGAGACTGTTTCATGGCCTTGATGAAGCACACACACATACAGGCCAATAACAAACAGACCGCCAGATACGCTCTCCTGTCGGCATTGGTGGTGAATGCGCCACCCCCCCTCCAACTCTGTTTCAGATTTTTTCACCAAAAAAGGAAATGGAAAACTCATAGCCACATGGGGGGAGGGGGACGTGAGAGAGAGTGTGGGAGAGGGAAAGAGGGGAGGAGGGAGGATGTTCACATCTGGAGTTGCTCCATGGCACTTTCAGGGGGGGGGGGGTCAGTTGTGCTCACGCATACACATGCCGCGCGCACGTGCGTGCGATTGGATTTATGGGAAGGGGTACTTAAGCGAAGAGGTGATGGGTGACAGGAAAGGTCAACGAAACCATCTCACAAAGATCGATGTGGGCAGATCTCTGCCCAACTTCATATGAGAGCCGCATGCATCTTTTATAAACGCAAGAGAATTCAGTATGTTAACAAACTACGGTAACTCACACCCTGCTAGTATTACTATCCATTGCACTCGATGCACTGGCACTTTAGAATATGTCACTGAACTCAGGGAAATTGATTGGAAATGGTCTGTCAAACAGTCTGTTAATTAATCAGTTGTTGGACTGTTAACTGACAGCTGGAATGGACTTCACGTCAGTATGGCCATCATGCCTCATGTGTTGTACTGTCCCCTGCTGATACTGTCCCCTTTGATTTAGCTGTGTGTGTGCTTGTTGTGCATATTGACGAATAAAAAAAGAATTTAAGTGTATTAGACAAAGTCATGATCTATAAAGTCACAACACCAACTTTGATGAGGCAGCTTTGTTTTTCATTTCGTGAAAAATGAAGGTGGTTAGGTGGTTTCTTCCAAACAGCAGAGATATCTTTGGTACTGGTTCTTGATTCATTCCTAGTCTCCACATGCTCCTGTGTATGTTCCTGGTCATCAGTGTTTTGTCTGTTAATAAACCCCTATTCGACCTTCCCTTTCTTTGCCTCATCCTGCCTCTGTGCTGCAGATTCACCTCTTGAAGTGACACGAACACGTTAAACTAGTGGTAGGATGACGAGGCCAAGTGTTGCTCATAGGCAACACTTGACACTGTCATCACTAGATACTTTGAATTCAATTTAGTTCAAACGCTTAACCACTTTAACCCTGGAGTCCCCGTTTTGGGCATGTCATTACAGGGGAAGAGCTCCAAAAGTTTTGATTTAACCGATGACAGACATTTCACAAAGAATCGGATGGCTGTTTATTGGAAAGAGATCATCCCCCTTAAACCCCATTTATACTTGTATAATACAATAAATATAATAGTGTGCATAAATTAAGGCAACATTAATCATTTTAAATGAATATCTCATTCTATTCCTCTTTCTCTCCTCTTCCTGCAAAAACAGGAAGAGACACAAAAGGTTAATTCTGTTTTTGTTTGTTTTTTGTCTGTGTCAAGTAGAATCAAGCCTGCCCAGCAGGAAAGGCCTGAGAAACTAGTGCATTATGACCCTCCATTTAGCTTGTTATTGAAATGCCACGTTCACTTTAGCTCGTAAATGTTAATTCAATAAATAGGATCACAGCTTGATTCTCATACTCACTTAGAGAGGGTGATTCACCGCAGACAAAACACATTCGCTTGATTATGTAAGTGGCCCTTATAATACAACGTACTGTATTGAATCAATGAAACGATCATATTCAGGTCATGGGGCTGAAAAGAATAACATGAGTTGTCATACTCTAGCTTCATTCCATCAGCCGTCTTTAACGGTGGACATGTGAGTGTGGCCTTTAGGCTGTGTGCCAAAGTTGTCATGTCCAAACTACGCAAAGATGGGGAAACATTTGACTAGAACTCGCTTTAGTTCACACAGATGCACATGCATGCACGCAGCACACACATTCGCTGAGACTTTTGATACATGTATACTGTCCTTCAGTGGTAACTACTCAAACGTTTTAATTTGGAGGACCCTTAAAGGGATACGGGTATTTCACTTCAAAAAAACGTTATGTCATTTCATCGTCTACTCAGGCTTTTGTGAACACCCCAGACAGTTTTTAAGTTGCTCGATTCAGTATTTAGATATTTTATATTCATTTTAGTTGCCTCGCCCCCTTCCTATACAAACCCATTGTAACTTCAAACTCCATTTTAACCAGTTTGATTAATCGAAAACACCTTGTTTCCCAAACAGTTTGTCGGGACCCATGTTTGGGTCGCGGACCATTACATTTTTATTTTTAATTGAGTAAGTATTTCATATAATAAAATTACAAAATCTAATAATTTCCATAAATAAATAAATAAGAATAATAAATACATATCCCGGTGTATATATATATACAAAGCTTAAGAAGTAGTGGAAATAGCAGATCCTCAAGTATAGCAAATAGCAGATCTACTATTTTCACTAGTTTTGGTACGTTTCATTTCTCTTTTAGGTTGTGATCGAGCCAAAAGGTTTGGGAACCAGCACTGTACAGAATCCAGTCCCAAAGAAAGATAGACAAATAGGATAAACTAGTCTGTACTACTGTAGCATGATGAGATTGTTGCTTATTGTCATCACTAAATACTTGAATCAATTTTGTTCAAACGCTTAACCGCTTTAACCCTGGAGTCTAAAGTGGCTAACTGAGAGACTTTCACCAAGAATGGGATGGCTGTTTATTGGTGGCTCTTCCCCCTTGAACCTGATTTATACATGGATAATAAATCTAATAACATAAAATATAATTTCAGCATGCTCCTCTTCATTAAGCACTTAAGTTCTTTTATACCTCCATGGGAAGGTCACAGAACAGTGCTTCACAGAAACACGTCCGTTTGTGAGACTGCTAATGAACACTCAGCGTGTTTCAACATTTCTCAGGCCAAGGACCCCTAATTAGTTGAGAGGGAGATGAAGTAGGCAACTTCAGTACTAAACACCAATACTAATACAAAAATTGTGTTGCAGATTTCTTTCTTTTTTTGAGTGGTGCAGCCACTCCAAGGAACAGCAATGTGTGTCCCTTTGTATGTTTGTGTATGTCTGTTTAGAGTACCAACAGATGACAAAGTGGCACTGTTGACTGTACACTGGGCACAGGTGCATGATGGGAAGCTGAGTTTTTAGTGTAACACCAGCACAGAGCACAGTGCAGTATACAGACTACTGCGAGCAGGGACATGCCGAGGGGGGCTACAAAATGTGCCAAAAAGTGCCAAGCCGACCCTCAAAATAAAATAAAAATCTCTGCAGCTCCGCCACGTAATAACGAGCGGCCGTGTGTGCGTCCTCACAAACAGAGAAAATAGCCGATCTGGATGAGGAAGAGAAGGGAGAGAGAGAAACTATACAGAAACCTGTGGCTTGTAGAATGATGTTACTATAAGGTGCATGTCACTGTTTGATGACGTTGCCCATTAGGACCAGACGAGTGGTCCTATAGGGCCAAAGAGGTGGCTGAAATGTGCAGAAGCTTGTAGATTGGCTATTTTCGCTACCGGGTGGAGACTCGATCTCCACCTGACAAATCTTAATACCGGTATCTATAGGATGCAATAAAATGTATACGTGCAGTACTGTATGTGCTAAAGTACAATAAGGGTTGTGATATTTCAGACAAGCCAGATTGAAGATATTATTTATTCAAGGGTGTTTATTTGGCAACATCTAATGTTAAAGCTGCACTATGTAACTTTCCTCTTCTACCCCAGATTTGAACCCGATTTCCTGTGCTGTCATTTTTACCATGAGCTAATAGAGCCTGCCTGCTTGCTCAGGGGATACATTTAATCTTGACATTGAAACCACACACACACACACACACACACACACACACACACACACACACACACACACACACACACACACACACACACACACACACTTACCTTAACATCTAGGTACATGTATAGCTTAACAAAAATAACAGACCTGCTAATATGCAGGTCCGTCACCTGCATATTAGCAGGTGTCGGACTGTCACAAGGTACTTAGCTAGTTAGCATGGTAAACATGATAAAGGCTAAGCTGCATCAGTTTCTTTTTTCTATTTATCTAGAAATACATTTTGTAATTTGGTTCCATGGAACGCTTGTTTGTCTTGTTACACAATGTGCTATTAAATTACCTGTTGATTAATCTCATTTGCTCGCTAAACAGAAAGGCATTTGTTTCATCCAGGAAGAAACACATGGATTTCAGGATGCCACATGAAGGCCAACAATGGCCAACGTTTGACTGTTTGTTTGGGCATTTTGTTTTTCAGCAGTAGTTCCCATGCATGTGGTCCTAATTGAGTGAATGATTAAGCAATGGGCTGGCATTATGAGACAAGGCGCCCAAAGTTGTTAGTACCATGTAGCTACTATACACCTTGCGTCTGTCTACAGCAGAAAACTATAACGTCAAGTAAAGATATAATTGGGGCTGCAGTGGTTCAGGAGGTATAGGCTCCCTGTTGGTGTTGATTTTGACACAAAATTTGGTTTAGTTTATATAGTCTTTTGAATAAAAATTAATTTAGTTTTAGTGATATTTTAGTCATCTGAAATGTTTTAAATGTAGTGTCAGTATAGTTTTAGTTGACTAAATGTTGATTTAGTCAACAAATGTATTTTGGCTCCCGTGTCACAGCCCTGGCCACAGTCTGTGCCACACCCACTCATCCACTGCTCTGATGACGACCTGGACCCACCTGTGTGTCTCACCTCACCTGCTCCCTGATTAACCTAGTCTATATATAGCCCTTGATGCCCTCATGTGTTTGTTGGATTATAAGTTTGCTCTGCCTTATTCTTGCCTTGTATGGTGTACCTTATTTTCTAAGTAAAATACTTTAAGTTATTCCTGGTGTCCTGTGTTCTGCATTTTGGATCCTTACCTGGGAGAGAAGCCTGACATCCCGAGCTTGTAGACAAGCTTGTAGACTTGTCTCTAAAGTTCTACTGGATCTTTACTCCACTAGTCCCTCCATAACATTATAGTCTAGTTTTATTTTGTTGAGGAAATCGTCAATATATTATTCAATTAGTCATCATATCTTAGTTTTTATGTAGTTTTCGACAGTGAAAAAAGGTAGTCAACGAACATTTTTCGTCATAGTTTTAGTCCACGAAATCAACACTGCAAATAGTTTTGCAAATCAAAACTGCTGTATTTCTTTCAAAGTGTCCTTAAACAAGACAGAGAACCCCGTATACCTGCTCCCAATGAGCAGGTTGGTGTCTTCCATGGTTTCTAGTGCCATCGGCATGTGAATGTGTGTGAGAATTGATGAATGTAATCATGCACATTGTAAAGCGCTTTGGAAAAAGGCACTATATAAAATGCATCATTTACCAATTGCAGAAACTTGATCAAGTCAGAAAGCAGGTGGGTTTGGTCTCTCTCATCAACCCCAGGCCATGCAACGTTGACTACAGTGGATGTTGTCTAGACAGGCAGACTGATGGATTACTCAGACCGTTACTGTTCACATCCATTGCCAACTGTTAAGCAAGACATTGTGATGTGAACATTGCAAAACAGTTTTATATATCAAGCCAACGGGTTGTACTAAAGGATATCTGATCTGACACATTTGTGCGAGGGGCAGGTGAATGGTGTCCCTTGCAAAAACCTACACGGACAACTGGCATTGCTCATAGACAAATGAAAAGTTTGGACTCTTACAAGTACATACTGTGCCTATTTTGAATCTGATAGATGCAAATTATAGTATGCAGATATACAGTATGTTTGGTTAATTGTTCACCCATTATGGTATTTTGATGGGCTTATGCGGTTTGCGTGTCCACAAATCCACAAAAGTGTTATTTATATAGCAAGTTGTTGATGCTATAGGTTTGATGTACAGGGTTTTATTATATCCTCCTAGTTAGGCTACTTGTAGCATTCTATTTGAGCATTTACCCTGTCAGTTGTTGTCATTTACTTTGTAAAGTCTCTGTGAACGTACAGTAAATATGTTTAGTCATTGACATTGACTCGGTTAGACAGATTCATTCAACTGACTCTGGAAAAAGCCTTTAACTGGAAAGATTGTCTGGGTTTATGTATGATTGATATGGAATGTACTGTATTGATGTTGGTTTGGTGCTTTAAATATGGTCCAAGACAAATAAAACCAACTACCGGTAAGATATTTTTTAAATAATCATAAATAATCATTGTTGTCAAATATCTAAATCAGGGCATCATTGTTTATGAGATACATTGTTCCACTGTGATGCAACAGGGCATGCGAAAGGGCTGAGTAAGCACTTGTTAAGTGATGTTGATTCATTGAAGATGACTCCAGGAACCTCAGGACTGACTTCTGGAACGGTGTCCAAATTGCAATGATAAATCAGGCGCTTGGTAGTCCTGAAATTAGGGGTCCATGTGGTAACACTGTCTACACACTGTCTCAACCCCTTGTTGTCTCTCATGGAGCACAAGTCAACCCAAAAAGACAGTTACTTACTTTCCAGTAAGTAACTGGAAATATAATATTTCTTAGCTTTTTCTTTTTTAAAGCAAACTAGAAAGTATAATTACAAAATATGGAGAAACATTTCTTTCTTTAATGAAGTGGCTATACATCTGAGTGATGTAATTATTACAGTTTGAGTATAAACAGTAAAAACAAAAGCATACATAAAAAGGTATTAAACAAGAAAATATAATTATAATAATTGTGTGATATATGGATAAAATGTGTACGAGTTATCTACAGAAATGTGTTTTGCCTAAATCGGCCTCATGGTGGCGCTATAACAGGCCGTTGAGGAATATTTGGGGCAGAGGTTTGTCGTTGGCATCCAGGGAGTGTGTGTGCAAAGTTTGGCATGGATCAGGCCATCGGTGCCGGAGATTAGCTGGTAACGGACGGACGGACGGAAGGACGGATACACGCACACACGGACAAAACATACTCTCTCCCCATGCCTTCGGCCTGGTGGAGACAATTAGGCCATATACTGTATATGGTGGATAATTATCATCGAGACGTCTTTTCAGAGATATCGTATATATCGTGATACAGTCAATGCACATTCTATTATTTGCAGTTCTATACCTTAATTAATTTAAATACTTCTGTAGAGCGACGCTTTCGTTCACCAAAAATAATAAATACTTTGTCTAAGTGGTCTGTTACTTCTTTTTCCTTTAGTTTTTGTTACCTTTAGGTAGCCTCGGAAACCCAGACGTTTTTATTTCCAGGGAAATAACCATGGCACATTGCAAATGGATGCATGTGATGTGCATGGATACTTATTTGAGACTTATTTGATAACTTCTATACTGTAGATGTAGATTACCGGTATGCAACTCAATTAGATGTGATTTTACAGAGATTCTTTATTGTCCTAATTAAATTAAATGTCCTCTGTCCTACTCCTAATGTGCACGAAGCTGCATAATAATCTACAGTGTGGCAATTATCAAATAAGCCTCCTGTACATTGTACACACACTCCACCCCCACCTGACAATGCTGCAGCTCATTCTCAAATAACATAGATCACCAATGAAATGTTTTTCAATTTAAATCAATCTGATGCTACTTGCTATGATGTATGCAATGAATTTATTATGTAAATATTTGCATCGGCTTAAAAAGATATGGTAAAGTATTTCACACTCTGGATACTTGTTTACTCTTCAATACAGCTATGATGAATAGGCCAAACACATTAACCAGTGTTAGCAGCAGTTAATATTTTTCTCTGTCAGCAAAGGAAAGATTCTTCCACATTTAGGCAGAGAGAGAGAGAGAGAGGCAGAGAGAGAGAGAGAGAGAGAGAGAGAGTACATGCAGGGTTTTATTTTGAATGTATGACAAATTTGACCTTTTCTGTGTTTTCCACAGTGAGACGTGGCAGTAAAGTATTGTAAAAAATTGGTTTAGGTGTCCATTTGACAGAGTACAATCATCCACCCCACTCATGTCTGTTCACAGTAACCGATATAATTTGACCAACCTCAGCGGATACAGTCTAACCCTATAAGTGTGAGGGGTTACTGGTTATGTTGTGCTCTTACTGGCAAAACAGAAGTATTTGAATCAACAATATTTAATAATTATCAACCCACTCAACCAAACCCAAGTTGCCCTCATCTTGGCAAAGATATAGGATCATTATTCAATTTTAAGGATACCGCTGTAATAGCGACGCTGTTGTTGTTTTCACATTATGGTTAGCCATAATCCATGATTGTCAAAGCATTTTGTTGCATTGTTGTCTGTCCAGTCTGTTTGAGTGTTGAATATGTTATGGAACACAATGGAAACCAGGCTGTGGCTTATCTGTGTCTCATCAATTTGTCTTTTGTAACCTAAAAATAAAAATAAAACACCAGGTAAAAGGACAATAATATTTTACTTACTTTCTTTTTTTTGTTGTGACATTAGTGACCATCTTCTCTAACTAAAATCTAATTGACTGCTTACGTTAACAGTGTCAACTGACTCTGTATAGTATACACTATACAGAGTCAGTTGACAGTGACACTGTTAATGTAATACTGTAATGATTACAGTATACAGTGTATACTGTAATCATTACAACAATTAATGTCCCGACTCCCTTGTAGTAGCAGATTTCTATTTTTCCATCAACATTTTTTTTCCTCTCTTTTAAAATCTCTCTTTCACCAGGAGGGTGTAATGCATGCTGATATCTGTCCAGGGCCGTGCTTAGCTGTAGTCGAACTATAGGTGGCCGCTTGTGGCACCAAACTGTCACGCCAGGGGCGTATCCACACCTGGTCCTACTTGGGCCTAGGCCCAGGTATTTCCGAACTCGGCCCAGCAAAAAATAAGAAATAACTTGTTTTTATTTTTTTATTAATATATGATGACAGTAGTGTCATTGCATAACATAATGTGAATGCAATCACTGCGATCAATTCAGCAAAATATGGCAGTGGGTGTATTATTATTATTATTATTTTTCCTATTTGGATCTGAAGCCACTGGCACTGCCTAGTTTGTCCATCTGTACCTGCATAGATTGATTGGTCATGCCTGCCTGATGCCTGTCATCATGTGCTTGTTTCTAGAATGTGGCAGATTTGTTTGTCTTCACCCCAGAAACTTGTTTATGATTAAATATTAATGAGAAGCCTCTCTGAGAGTATCCTAAATGTTAGCCTCACAATGCCAAACGTCTATTATATTGCAAAGTTTTTGGAAAGAAAGGAAGTCAGCATGCAGTCCCTAGAGGAGCTAGCCTACTGTAGGCCTATACAACAGACTTTGTATCCTGAGGACTTCAGCTTTACTGGGCAACTCCACAACAGTGTCCACCCTTGATTATGGATTACTACATGTTTGAAGACATCAAAGGTCAGAATTGAATTGTAATTTTTGCTGAATGGATTTTCATTGATTGTGCCCATGTTGTCTGCTGCTATGCTATGGGTGCTGCAGGTGCTATCTTGCTCATTTGTAATTTGGATGTGAGTTGAAAGAAACTAGCTGTTGTTACACTCTCTGAGTCTGCAGTCTTCAATACACTAATACTTCAATACTAATAGGCTGCCTGGGAGAGTGTGCATGTTGTTGTTTTATGGTTGTTGAGGAGCGCTCCAGCTTTGAGGGTAAACATTGTGTTAACACAAACATTGAATGCCATTGACAATGGATGGCCAGCTTTGAATGTTTGTGTAAACACAAACATTGTGTAAACAGTACAAACATTGAAGAGGAAGATGCGACTTTTAGTTTACATTTGGGAATGTGATGGGATGAAGTGTCTTGTAGCAGCCTGACATTACACCTGTGACCTGTCAATCTCTAAGTCACCTGACTTAATATTTTTAGGAAATTGAAGGCAAACATGAGTATTAATTAATTAATAGTGTGGGATAGTGTGCCCAGGCAGATTTTCCCAGGCCAAGGTAATAATTAATTATACGCCACTGTGTCACGCTCCTTAAAAACTGCAGTATAGGCCTAGTTGTTTTTGCCTAATTCACCAAACTTAAAGCCACCTAACTTCTGGTTTGCTAAATCGGAAACCCCCCAACAAATAGATACAGGGGCTGCTTGTCAGGCCAATCACCATTCAGTAGAGTGACCCTCGCCCATAGGGATGCTAGGTTTCCTTTGTCTTTATGGGGTCGAGGTCTGCATGGGCTTTACTCACCTGGCAGATTTTTGGTGCAACAGTTAAAGAACAGGAGCTTGCTTCATTTTGGACACACCTTGCTATCAATGAACGCAAGGGAGGTAATTTGGCACACTACTCAAGGATTTTGGACATGTGCACAAGTGCACAACCTCTCGCCTAAATAGTCTGTATCTCTATAGCGTTTAAGACAGATTTAACTGAAGCTGAGCTTGAACACTATTTGATTTTGCTGTTAATGTTGCTGTTGTAATTGCAATGTTAAAATGACTTGATGAATGAACATACATTGATTAAACTTGTATTAGCGAACGGTTCTCAGTCAGACAGATATTCTCCTGCTCATCACTGTGCAGTGTGCACAAATGTACTATGCATACATAAATCTTTGTGTTTGATCACAAAATGCATTTTGAGAACCCCAAAATGTTCCGCCTCCACCCCCACACCTGCAGGTTCTGGCTAGGGGAAACACTGACTCATGACACTCACATGCACCCATGAACAAAACCAATTGTGTTCACAGGAGCGCCCAGCCAAGCTGGAGGCACGATGGAGCAATCCAGCCACTTTGTTTACAGTGGTGGGCATATAATTTATCCCTGAGCCAACCCTGGAGTGAGCCGCACCTTTTGGCGATGACACGTGGCGATGTTGTAACTGCACCTTCAAGTCAGCCTGGTCACAATTTCGGAAACCAACGGGCTATCGCCTGACAACGATTTAAGAATTGTTTAATTTTTGACGCGTACAACCAGATTGTTTCATTTTAAAGCAAGATATAGTTGATGGGTCAACTATATCGATGGGTCAGGTTTTGAGTGGGATTGTATTTTGAGACCGTTTAACTGGTTGGTGAGGGATGCGTTAAAATGACCAGCTTACGGTTGGTGATGGATGCGTTGCTCCCGTGCTTGCGGTTATGTTGTGGTTAGAGTTAGAGACAGGGTTAGTAATGGTATACTTTAACTACAAACTGAATACAAATGGAAAAGTACAATTGTACCACCAAAAAAGGTTTCCCTTGCCTACAGAGCATTGGTATGCAGCTTAGCCACATGGTCACAGTACTGGCCAGCCAACATTTTAGACAAAAAGCCTGAGGGATCTTCTGAGCGCAGAAGTATAGGCCTACCTACAGTAAGTGATGCGGATGAACTAGTGTGTATAGAGAGAAGGCGCCACTCTCCATCTGTGTCCCAAGTTGACACTCTCGGGGCCGATGCTTGTTTGGGAGGTTTGGAGCCTGCGTCTGTGGCTTGGCTCAAACCCTCGTCCTCTCCGTTCACTCGCGTCTGAGGTCAAGGAGTTGTGCTTCCTTGCGGGCTGTTGTAGCCGGAGTGGGAAGCTCCCATACCGTCTGGTAATGAGCCCTCTCAGCAGGAAAACAGGGCCTTGCTTTTCCAGAGGTTAGAATGAGATGCCTCCGCAGCTCTGATCACACCCCCAGTCAAATCCCTTTTGTGTCTGGGAATGACTGATGACAACTGCAACCACACTGATGGGGCACGCTCCGGGCAGCGGCGCAGGCATTGTGTTGCTCCAAAAGGATGGAAGGGTGCTCATGATACCAGCAGACTGCATCGCTCTGATAACAAACATTATCATGCATAAACATTCTAAGGATGGAGGAATCATCTTCCGACACTGTTTCACAGAGTTGATTATTATAGTTACTGTAACCACTTAAACCGTATATAGTTTGTTGTATGTCAAATAGTGAAACTAGACCAACAGCTTTGTGATTTTCTATATTTTTGCAGAACTAGAGTGGTTTCCATGGAAGTTGGAGATCCTTTCCCCACCCGGCTATGCAATACCCGTTGTACCCATGTCAGAGTACCCATTCCACCCATCTGTCTGTGTCCCTTTTATGCCCATATATAGAGATTTCTGTATCTGTCTGGAGTTATGTGTCAGGCATGCCCAAATATGGAGGATTGTGATGTCGCATGCCCAAATATAGTGTTGTGATGTCAGAACAGGCCAGCTCCATAGTGTGTGTGTGTGTGTGTGTGTGTGTGTGTGTGTGTGTGTGTGTGTGTGTGTGTGTGTGTGTGTGTGTGTGTGTGTGTGTGTGTGTGTGTGTGTGTGTGTGTGTGTGTGTGTGTGTGTGTGTGTGTGTGTGTGTGTGTGTGTGTGTGTGTGTGTGTGTGTGTGTGTGTGTGTGTGTGTGTGTGTGTGTGAGTGCACGCTCATGCGTCTGGAAATAATATAACTGAAGAATTGTCATAGATCTTGGTGGGAATGATCAGCAGGCTGCTTAGAAGATATCCTTCACTTTGGGGGTTGAAAGCTGCCACAAAGTCCAGGTCGAGGACAAAGTAATAGGTGGGATTTAAGGTTTTTATGAAACTTGATAGGAATGGTCAGCAGTTTTGGAAAAGTACTGTATAACTTTAACTGTGTAAAAGTAATGTGTTAAAATACTTTTGAGTTACTTTCACAAAACTCCCTCAGAGTGCAAAGGGACTAGGCATAATAAAATGAGAGGGTAGTCTATAGTATAGACCTTTTGGTATAGACTCTATACCACTCTATAGAGTCTTTGGTATAGACTCTATACCAAAAGACCCACTGTTTGCAATTTTAGCAGCTTTCAATCTCATGATGAAACAAACAACTCAGAAGCTGCAGCACCCTCTATTGGCCTTTTGAAAAAAGTGATAACCTAGCTAGTCTACACATTTGCATTTAGTATGCATGAATTCATTAACAATTTGCTGCGTTAATAGCTTAAAAAAACCTAATATGTGGAATTTGTGTTATTGACTTGTTATTGCGAACTATAATGACTATTATAACCAATTTGTACAAGTAGTATTATATACTTACTTTGTTATTGCTGAAAGTGCATACTATATAATAAGATGATGGAAAGCTCATGGAAAACATCTGAAAAGAAAATGGCGTGCAGTCAACCTTATCAATGGTATCCTGTCTATTAATCAATCAATCAAGTAATGGACAAGGGGCAGCCAAACCTTATCAAACTGTGTCTCTCCCTGTTTCTCAGGAAATACCTTATTCTCTCAAGATGAAGTGTACTAGTCATTTCATTTAACCAGTGCTTAAATGCAGGAGCCTCCTGGTCTCTGTCCATTGTAACACTCTGGGACTCTACTGTTTGTACTGTTTTGTACTGTTTGTTGTTGCACTGTGTGCAACTAGACACAACTTCTGTACATGTAATACTCTTGAAAATTCAATTCTAACTAAATTTAATTTAGTCGCTATTTACAGAAAAATAAATGTTTTGCAGACTTTTGGGAAACCACCTCAATTTGTACCACTATGTGACACAGATTAAGATAGCCCTGCTGGCCGGTAGAAAGAATGCTTTTGATGTTCTACACAGTGAGTGAATTAATTTGCTCATGCAGCACCATGTATTATCTGCCGGCGCCCTCAAATTGTCATGCATCAAAAACAGCTGATGAACAAACTTAAAGCATCAAGCTCTATCAGGTTATACAGGTGGGTGGGTGGGGCTTAAAGCAGGTAATCACTTAACCACTTAAGGCTCCACACTTCCCAAAACAAACTGGTCAGGTTTCCACTCACTCCTCGAACCCACCTCGCCCCTGCCCATTTTGACAGGCTGGAATGGAATGGCTTAAGGTTGACGACAGAGTACAGCATCTTGAAATGGGTCTGGTCATTTTCATACAGTACACACTGTACACAGTACACACTTTTTCTTATGTACAGTACAGTACAGTACACACTTTTTTTATGCCTGGAATCTCCTCAATTCAATTGTGGTCTTCTACTGTTGACCACTGACTGAGCCATTCAAGTGGAACATTTGTTTGCAGATTATATGTTTAGTTAGATTAGATTTCGTTAGAATGAATAACTAAATTATGAGGAATAGAATTTATAATTTTATATGATTTTATAAATTTGAAAATACCAAAACAAGGTTGGGAATGAAGTCTATTTTGCCCCCCAAGCTGCTTCCAAGCTGGCAGCACACTTCAAAAGAAAATGTAAAAGGAAAATTGGCTTGCTGAATCCAAACGAGTTCTCTGAGGACAACATATTTTACAGTTCCTTTCTCATTCAAACCTGAAAGAGCTTGACGTTCTGCACAGTAACATAAAATTCAACTGTGGGAGTTTCTGATTTTCCTTGGGTGCAATGCGCCAAACACAATGGGCCTACACAAAATGCAAAATGACTGCACTTGATCAACACACTTGCATAATATCATTCATCATGATTGGTGCAATGGCCAAAACATTAAACAAGACAAGGCTCCAGCTCGCTAGCAGTCCCTAGAGGCTGGGCTGCTCTTTTCACCCAACTGGAACTCTTGGAAAGACCATGGGGTCACTAAAATAAGTACTAGGGCTAAGCAAGCCTTATGGCAATCTGCCCCATAGCTTTTGAGAACACAGTGTTGGACAGATGGACAGACCTGAGCTTTTCTAAACCTTTAGGCTTTGCAGAGTTTTAGCGAGGCAGAGTTTTAGCGGGGTTAAATATAAAGAACTATACACGGCTGTGCTGTGTAGCACCAATTAGCCTATAATGGAAGTTGTGTCATTCCACTTTTACATGCCAGTGATGCCACATAACCTACGTGTAGCCAATAATGGAGCAGGGACATAGTCTGTAGGCTACTGATGATGCCACCTCTGAAATCATTCATCATTTTGTCATCTGATCTGTATTCTGGCACTGCCTGCAGTCAGTAATGAGGGAAAGCCCAATCAAACATCAATTGGAAAGGTGCCAAGCCGTAATGTAGAGGAGGAGGGGTGTTTCATGGGTTCATGTAAATGTTGGTTTTGAGTGTCTTGTGAAGGTACGGGTGCCCAGAAAGTAATATGATTTTGAAGGTAAAATATTTGGTAATTGTGTAAAATTAAATAGCTCAGGGGGCTTTGTTAGTTGTATTTGAGTTAAATGAGTTGCCAATTACTAATTGTCATGGTTTGTCCCACCTATTATAAAAGGGAGGCTCCAGGTGAAGAATTTCAGTTTGGCTTGGGCTAGAGAGACGCTAGAGGCTAGGTAACAACACCAAGGGAGAGCTGCCAGGGCCTCCGTCATGGGAGGCATAGCCTGTATTCAGTTAACTTGAGTTCTTGGTTTGTTTCCCTAGTTAGCTGTGTTCATTTCTTATTTCCTATGAGGAATGTTATTTTTGGCCAGTTCAGTTTTGTCAAGTTGTCATCTCTGCCTATCATTGTGCATATTGCACTGACTTTTTATTGGTGGTTGTGAAGGGAAAAAAGTTTAATGGCATTCCTGGAATGGTCCAATTCTTAGAGCCTTGGCAAATCGGTCAACTTTACACTCCTCAATTACTTCTAAAATCACAAGATCTTCAGGTTCTCCATGACATAACAAAGACACACCCTTTGGCATTATTTTTGCCTTGGTAAAGTTATTTTGGGCCAGGGCGGCTGGTGTAGCCATCTGAGCACCTTGGCTGGTAATCCAGTCTGGCAGTGTGCCGCGGCCGGGTTCAACTCCCGGTCCCGATGGCCTTTACTGCATGTCACGCCTCTCTCCCCAGCCTATACTGTAATTCTATCCCTCTATAAAAAATTAATAAATGAAGGCGAAAGCCACTAAAAAATATATACATTTTTTGGTCAGACCTGTGACTTAATTCATGTTTTTGTTCTTCACTCATATTCCTTCTTTATCATTTTCATGTTATTGTATGTTATGATTTGTCATGAGACATTATCTCTACTGATTTAAGGCATAGGGCCCATGTTTCCATACAAGCAGAACGTGCCATAGACATAGAGGACAGATGGTGCTCTTAACCTTCTGTCTCCGATCAGACATCTGCAGTCACAAGTTAATTATGAGACAACTACAGGGAAACAACTTCTGTTATTGT
Organism: Protomyctophum bolini; assembly: GCF_963924005.1. NCBI lineage: Eukaryota > Metazoa > Chordata > Actinopteri > Myctophiformes > Myctophidae > Protomyctophum > Protomyctophum bolini. The sequence goes on from NC_137868.1 coordinate 14,683,166, forward strand.
CAGACTGAAATGGGAGGGGAATTGAAAATATTATGTTCTTAGTTTCATGGCACACTGACAGGCCTAATCAAATATAAATGGGGGCACCATTTCAATTGAATAAGTTGAAAGAATGTTATACACCTTTCATGTGGAAATTTGAAAACATAATGTGACTGCAAACACATGCACTAAGTCATGACTTAGAGTAGACAATGTTGTTTGATAGTCATGGTTTTGTACAAGGGTCTTCGACTACAGGGGGTCTGGCACCCCTAGGAGGCCCTCAAGATACAGGTGGCCGCCAAATCCTTAATTGTGTGATAGGGACTTTATTTTTTATTTTTACATGAACCATTTGAATCCTCGTATCCCTATTCTGGGGGGAACATTAGCCAAAAATAGCAGAAAACTGGGGGAAAAGAGCAGATCTATCAAGTACCGACCCAAAGGTTGTTTACAAAGAATTGAGGGCTTAAGTGGTTAAATGTTAAAAACACACAACATGAATCCAATATGTAGGCCTAGTGAGTGTCCCTGCTTCATCTTTCTCTTGCTAAGGGGTCCTTTCTTGGCCTGAAAAACATTACAGTAAAGAGCCCTTGTTTAGTAAGTTATTAGGATGATTGATTGATTGATTGAAAACTTTATTTCAGACACAATGGGTCCATATACAAACAACATGTAAAACAGTAAATACAAAAACAACAACACAGAGATAGCCTATGTATCAGGCTATTTTCACTCCAGGCAGTCCTTGTCAATTAAAAACATATAAACATTGCCTCCAGTGTTTCCAGAAACATGAGGAGAAGACTGTGTCACTCTGTGTGATCCCTGTTAAGGCCATAATTAGTACATTATTTGATTCCCTCAGTCTACACATGAATCTAAACATAAAATTCCTCAGTACAGCATGAAATGTGGGTACCATTTGACATGTTCGTAGCATCCTCTAGTGGTCAGAATGTACATTACACCACAGCCTAGGTTTGTGTTTTTTTGCTGCATGAGCCAGTAATTGACTGAACTTACTAATTGTGTGTGTTGATTTTAATATCTGTAGGCCATCACGTTTGTAGTCAGTTTTTATTTGCAAATATATATTATGTAGTTGTAGGCTACTGTAGTAGGCAGAGGTCAATAAATCCTGAAACCCCCATGCAGAAACAGACATGCAGTCAATTTAAATGTTGTTCCGTTCCAAGTAGTACACAATCTTTCCAACAGAGGGAAGCATATATCAAGTAATGTTAATTGCCAATTTTTTGTTGTTCCATGTGCCCTTTTCTCCATCCAGGCTGAGGTTTTTGTCTGATTTATTTTCAACCTCAGATTTATTGGGGTGTATCAGTTTGGCCCTGGGACGCCAGGCACACACAATCCTGTTGTTGTGGTTGTGGCCCATAGGATTTATTCTCACACCTTTTAACTTTTAATGTACAGCACATTTAATTTGTACATTCTACAATGTCCAGTTGGAACCATAGGGCTGGGCCCCTGCATGGGCCCCACTTTGAGAACCACTGGTTGAGTTTATTATATTCTTGAGTGTGCCTTCTGCCATATAGACAAACATCATACATCTAACATGTCAGTCCATCTTTCCTTTTTCTTTCTTTTTTGACACATACTGTAACTCCTCTCCTCTGTTTCTCTTTGAATAGAATTCCAGTTTATATACCTACAACAGTCTGAGCCGAGAAAGAGAGAGAGAGAGCAGAGAGCATGAGCCTCCTCCATAGACATGGACAGTATCATGGATCAGTGTTGTCACTCGAGGGGTTCCTCCAGGGTTTATAAAAGTGCTAGAAGACACTGTGCTGTGTTTAAGCCAAACGTCATGGCGAGCCGCCAAGTGGCATGGCTACCGGTCGCGGTCGAACTTGGATCTCGCTGTCTCTCTCTTTGTTAAGACAACTGTCATAGGTTGACATTTGGGTGGGGGTGGGGGGGGGGTCCCAGATGACAATGGAGTGACAATTCTGAGGACTTTTAAGACCTTTTATAGCTATAGATATGTAATATCTATCGATATATATAGATAGATATATAACACACACACACCCGTGTGAAGTAAAACCTCCTGGTGAATCAACGGTAGGTGTGGAATGATGGCCTGAGAGACAACAGTGAACTCATGTGCCCTTTGTGACCTTTTAACAGAGCCAGGGCTCTGATGGGAGCACACCCTGCCCCGACTTAGTCCACTGGAATCTGCCTGAAAAGTAGTGACAGCTTCTGCAATTTCCCTCAGAATGAAAAATAACGTTTTCTGTCCGTCTATCTAGAAGAAATAGATCTACTGTAAATCCTGGGCAATCTGAAAGGGATTTGATGGACCTGCGGGCACTTTGAGTGAAACTCTGTGGGGGCGGAACAGGTACACAGAGGCAGAGTAACGTACAGTAAGCAGGCCGACACGGACATGACGGAGTGCTTCACTCCCAAGGACCAGTGGGTCCTAAAAGCAAAGTTAACGTTAATGAGAGTATCAAGTGTTTATGATCCTGGCAAACGGAGGGCATCTATTTACTCCCAAGACTTACCACCAATTTCTCACAGAAAATAGTGAGTGGAGGGTGGTTGGGGGGCTGGGGTAGGGTGGAAAAAAGGGAGAGTGGGAGGTGAGGGTAGAGCTCCGTCCCATGGAGCTGGGGTAAGAATTTATGGTCAGGAAGAGGGATGAAAGTGTAATTTACAGTGCACGCTCTACCATTCCCTTGCCCTCCCCTTTGGTAATGAGAAACGGCTGTTTGGTTGTAGGGCCCAAGCACTGGTAGGCCACTCCCCCTGGCTATGACACATCATTAGTTTTTATTTCAGTCTCAGGTTTTACAGCCCCTGCCCAGGCGCCAGCCTTTGGCCGGTGATCGGAGCCATTGCCCCGGCTAAGCCCCGTCTTATACGTCCATCTTCACAAGTTCACACTCCACCTCCCTTTAGTAACCCCTAACTCCCAAAGTGCATTTAACAACCTGGCATCCCTATTTGGGCATGTCATTTCATCAAAATAAACACTTCAAAATAGCAGATCTACAAGGTCACATGTAGACCGCGTCACATCAGCAATTTACCCTGTGTGGCACTGTCCTATGATTAAATGGGGCTTAAAATAAATAAAATAAAATTTACATTGGCTCAGAAGGGGAGGAGAGGAATTGTCAAAGTTGAGTCTCTGAACTTCTAGGACAGATTATTCCTAACAACATTTTATTATTAGTTGATGGTCTAATCGTCTTCAGAGAGGACACACTGCATATCTATAGCACATTTTTAATAACTAAAGAGGTGCAGATGCCCTGCAGTGATTACCTGCTTCGCTTGAGCATCACACCATGAAAAGCATTGGCTCTACAAAATAGAAGTTATCAGTGGATAAAATGTGGGCATTTCGAATGTCTTCCAAAACAACTCAAACTAAAACAGTTTGTAGTAAACTCAAGCATGACTGAATGAGTTTCAAAAGCCTGCTGCAACTTGTTAAGTATATCAGAATGCTTTTTTTATTTAAGCTGTCACAGAATACAATATATACTATGATGATGTTTATGATGGATGATAAACAGATTTTTAACAGTTACAGTTTCAGACATATTCAGTATCACAATCCATAACATGAATGCATAATGTAATGTGCACCTTCTCTTGAAGCAAGTATCTTGTGGAAAACAAACAGACCCAGGGAAAGCTAAACAAAGCATGTGACAGTAATTGCTCAAACCATTTGTGTCAAACGATACAAACAACTCCAGGGTGATGTCACAAAGCCAGTTGTTGTAGCACTGTTAGAGTGAAAAATCGAACGATTCATCTGAAACTCGAGTAGGCAAACACAATACGTCTGTGCAATATTTCAGACCCTGTTGCAAACATATAAATTGCTGAGCAGCTGACAGCGTGATGATGGCGTAACATAATAATCAGAGGCTTGTAGTTGTCGTATAATTTTGCTTTTGATATATTGCTGTGCACTTGGAACGCTTCCTCTTATTGTCGCCGTCGCAGTTCTTCATCCTGTGAGGCCAATATTAACACACATGTACAGACGTCAAGCTTTCTGAATAGAAACGCTTACAATATACACAACACAACCACGCAAATATACATACAATCATAGGAGTACTCCCTAGGCCTACTTTTGTTGTTGTGGAGTTTACACGGACACACATGTAACCTCCCACCTATGCATTATGCATTTATTTATTCCTCTTTTTTTGTTTCAAACAAGGATAGTTATTTGGAGACAAACAACTAGGCTATCAAATGGCTAACTGTTTGTCAGATACCGGAGCAGGTTTTGTGCTAAGTCCCCACTAATGATAATCCCCCTTACATCATTTCTCCGGTTTGTTTTGAAACCCAAAATATATCAGACCTTCTTTCCATCACAACCGCAAATGAGTTCCAGTGCCTTTCTTTTTTGCATCATCATAAAATAAGAAATAAAACTACAAAGACCCTTAATACTGTTCATTTTCCCTATATCACGTACGACATCTCTTTAGAGGCTCTTGAGAAAATCCATCTGCTACCTCGCACAAACATGAACGCAAATGGAAAACAGGTTGCGATTAAAAGTAGATTGGAAAAAAGATACATCATGGAGTACAACAGGCTTGAAGAGATCCCTCGATCATTACAGGCCTCATAGCCTGTCTACTCGGGTCTTCTCAGAGTTCACGAGAGCTCAAATGAATGCAACGTCTCGTCCCAAAGTTCTTAGATCCAGCAGTGGTCGCTCGCCGTGGAACTCAAATCCACAAGTCTCCCCAGAGTACTCCTACGACGGCTCGTCCAGTCACACTCTTCTCTAAAGCCTGAATTATGCTTAGCTGCGCACAGGAGTCTCGCACCAAAAATAGCCGAATTACAAGTAGATCTGCTATTTTCAGTGTGTGACACCAGGCACGCAACAAAGCATAAATCAGCCATCATTACTTAGAAGGTTCTGGACGTGTTTATTGCAGTGAATCTGAACCTCCAGTTCTCCTTGGACATCTTCTAAACATGCATAGCAGCATTAAATCATTTCCTTCATCATTTTTTGACGTTGTGTCAGGGGGGTTTCTGCCTGGGGAATAGCCAGTGCTGAAGGTAGAGGGGGTTGGGGCAGGGTGAGTGTCTGGTGAAGGTTAGGTGATGGAGGTGGGCGTGAGGCTGGATGCAGTGGTGGTCCTGCTGCTCTGGGTCTTTCTCCTCTTTCCCCCTCCTCCTCCACCTCCTCCTCCTCTGTTGCCTTCTCTTCCTCGCCCTCTTCCGCCTTCTTTCTCTCTCCTATTTGGCTCATCCCTCCTGTCGCCTTTAATCTTCCTGCCTGAAATTAGAATGTGCAGGAAAACACGATACTCAGTATACAGTAAACAGAATTTTCTATTATGTGTTTTGCATGTGTTTTTGTATTCATCATCGATCAGATTGGTTTGACTTGGAAACAAGTCCCTAGGACCTTTTTTGTGTTATCATTTTAGCTTTAATGTCTTTAATGTACCATTATACTGTTTACATTTCTGAGGGTTTTGCCTGGTTAAAATGTATACAAAATGAAATGTGGATCTCGTTATCCTCATAGGAACGGCGTGGATCTGGGACTTCATGTGGCCAGCCTGTGATTGACTCATATATTATACTGTCAATAACATAATGACCAGATTTGGGCTGATGATCAGAGCCCCATTGATTTCCATTATACAATTGAAGTTAAATATTCTAAAACATACAGTATAATAGTCAAAATCATTTGTGGGAAATAAATGTGTCGATGCACTTCTGTGACCTACGGGCAGTGTTCTGATCGGTCTAGCGGTTTTGCGAGATTAGCTCTGAACACACAGACTGACAGACAGACAGATAGATAGACAGACCAACCCTCTTATAGATGGCTAGACTCCTGCAGAGCCACAGCGTAAAAATAAACACAATAAAATAATGGAATCTAATCTTGTCTAATCTACTGTAGGCGTTAGCAGTCTGACATGGCAGTCACACAAAAAGAGCTCTGCATTGTGAAGTGAAATTCACAACATGGATTCCTGCAGAGGATGTGGGTGATAAGGCCATGGTTGTGTCAGCGGGGGTCCTCACAAGGCCTTTTAATGCGGGCTAATCATGGCTAAGCCTTGTACATCCAGCACAGGATGCAGGGCCCATTCATAAATGCCAATGTGATGCAATGCAGCGCTGTGCCGCATTGACAGTTTACACACAACAGTGCACACTGTAACTATGGGCCGGAAGAATAATGAGCAAGCATTGGTGAGCCGGACACTTCTTAACACTTTGCACGGACAGCCTCTGATGCGATCTAATAGTCCATATAAACATTTGTGGAGCCCTGCTTGACCACCCCCTCCGCTCCACCAGTCCTGACTCCTCACCTGTTGTCCTAATGCTAAAAGCTACGCCTCATCCACCTCTTCCAACTTAGTTTTTCTCTCCAAGTTACTCTTAAAATCCTGTACAGTAAAATCCTCAGTCATAGTTGTTAACTCTCTGAGTTCAGAGAGTAAACTGAACACTATAAACTTTTCTAGTGCACCTGTCACACATTTCACGACCAAATTTAGTCTGTACAAATTTAGTCCCTACTCCCTACTGTTCCCTGAACATCACATGGGGCACAGAGACAGTCCACATGGATGTGATTAATTGATTGATTGATTGATTGATTGATTGATTGATTGATTGATTGATTTGCTCGTCCACATATGACGTAAATTCTCCATTCGTTGTCAATGGGAATTTAATGTTTGTGTAAGACGAAAATCTACACGCTCAATATAGGAGGTCCTCAAAACAGGAAATCATCATATAAAGGAAGTAAAAATGGAAACACGGGGACAAGGGGGTGGGGGGGACTCAGACTTTATTTACGGGGGCCAATTTCGAATTGCAGCTGTCCGTAGCTAATAATAATAATAAAATAATAATGGTTTTATTTATAATGCACTTTAAATTCGTTAGAATCTCAAAGTGCTACAGTGAGCATATGCACAGAAAAAAAGAAAAACCTCAACACTAAGAAAAGGGAACACAACATTTAAAACAAATGCGGGCTAAGAAAAAGGAAAGTCTGGCTAAAAGGAAGGAAAGTCTTAAGTCCCCTCTTAAATGAGTCAACTGACTGTGGTGTTCTCAGGTGGGCGGAGGGGGCGTCACCCATGGTGAAGGCCCAGTCACCCATGGTTTGTCTTGATGGGTTTGAGGCGGTTAGTGTTTGCGGAGCGGAGGGAGCGAGTTGAGGGTTGAAGGGTGACTAATTCCTTGAGGTTTGACTGAGGGAGCGTTGCCGTGGATGCGATGGTGGGTTAGCAGGGATATCTTGTACTTGTACTCTTGTACGAAATGAGACAGGGAGCCAGTGGCGTGAACGGAGGATGGGCGTGATGTGCTCGTATTTAGGTGCCCTTTGAGAGCGGTTTTGAAGGAGTAAAGGGATTCACATGTCTTAATTGGTAGCGAAATTAATGTAGTCCCTTGTTGGAGCCAAATCTGGGTTGCACATGGTTTGTTGAACTCCCTCTGGTGTTGTGGGTGTGGACTTCGTTGACATTAGGGAAGTATTTAGACAGGTACATGGGTACATCTTATATCTTGGTGTATCTTGGTGGTGTAGTGAATCTTGTGGATCAGACCCATTGCAAGAAAGAGTTTTTGACTATGTTTTTAGGTGTGATAATTGACTATAAGTTATCATGGAAACCCCATATAAATAAGACGTCTTCTAAATTTCAAATTGTATTGCACCCTTATAACACCATACTGTATCTCACCTACGGTGTGGAGGTGTGGGGTAACACCTACAAAAGTAACCTTGAGCCATTATACATAATGCAGAAAAAAGCAATAAGAATAGTGAACAATGTTATCACCAGCACACAAATATATTGTTTCTAAACTCACATTGTAATTTTCTAAACTGAATAGATCGAAATAAACCATTAAAACCAAACCAAACCAAGATGCTGTACTCTGTCGTCAACCCTAAGCCATTCCAGCCTGTCAAAATGCGCAGGGGTGAGGTGGGTTCGGGGAGTGAGGCCAAGTAGTAGCCTGATCAGTTTGTTTTGGGAAGTCTGTAGCCTTGTTTTAAGGGCCTTTGAGGAGCTGTGGTAGAGGTGCATGCATAGTCTTAAGAAACCTGTTAGGGTCTTCACTGACGATGCACTGTGTGAGGGAATGGGAAATGGATGTTTGTGTCAGGTGTGAGACGGTGCATGTTTATGTGCCGTAGTGCTGGTGCTGTTGAGAGAGTTTGCTCTCCCTGGAAACCAAGTCAACATGCGTGCGGCTGGAAATCGTTATGCATTTCATAAAGTTAGGGCTTATGTTGCCACTGTGCTTGCCTAACTTGTGGGTAATAATTGTATACTGTATGCTACTTTTCCTCAAGTCTTTTCTTTCACTTTAGCTGTGCAAACAACATCACCTTTCTTTTTTTTACAAAATAAATCAAAAGACCTAAGCGTATAATAAGGACTTAAGATGTAAGCTTATGCTTATGCTGTCATATGCTTACAGTGTGCTTATGCTGTCAACTAGTAACAATAGCCCAAATGTCTATTTTTTCTATTTTTAAAACACATTCTTTTTTCTGTGTCTAAAATAATGTTAACGTGGTAAAATAATTATCAATTTACTCAAAAAAAAAAGAAGGATTTTCTTTTTGATACGGCAGTAAATTGGTTATAGTGTTCAGAGTCAGGAGAGTAGGAGGCACAAGAGGCACAAGCCTCGCACAGTAGCCCGCTGTCAGGGAAAAAGCTCATGTTCTTTGTCAAATGGCATGGGTGCCAAACCTATGTGCCAAACTCACGAAAGCATGCTATATGTCACTGTTTTCAAACCTTCTGGTCAGCGGACACAGGCCACATCAGAAACATAAGCGTCTAACATGCTCCGCATGCACGTGTGAAGATTTGAATCAACAAACACATTTGGGAGCTATTTGGGAGCGATAATGATGGAGGTAACTGTTTCTGTTTATGTCAATGAGGCACGGTGAACCTGAAAGGAGTTAAGGGCTCTCTCGCTCACAGACACGCATGAATGAACGCTTGCACGCACGCACGCACGCACGCACAAATATGAAGGACCAACACTGGTGTGCTTACTGTGTAAGGACCTAATTAGCTCCACTAATGGATGCAGGAGACAGGGACTCCACCAATTTACAACAGCCTTGATTGCAATGCCTCTCCATCCAAGCTAAACAACGTTGCCTGACAAAGGCAATCACTTGTCCAAAAATAAAAATGGGTTTCGTGCGAACTGTTTTTGTAGCGCTTCAGCAAAGGGCGGGGGGGGGGGGGGAGAATGTGGCCAGATCAACACAAAGCGTGAGATCTACAAAGCAGTAAATCACTAATGTTATACAAGCTCTGCCCCTGGTGTTTTTTACAGCTGGCCTGTCAGCCGGCTCCCGCGGATGAATCTGCTGTCGCATTGATTTAGCACATGGTGAGTTTATGAACACAAAACGTTGGTGTGGCAACGAGTCACACAACCGCCGCCCATCACAGGCTCAGTCACAGTCGAAAATTAGTCTGTACACACATTGGCAGGAGGAGAGTACAGTAATTTTCAAAGCAGTTTATTTTTGCTGCTGTATGGATTGGAATTGAGCAAAAATAAAATACTGCTCAAATGTTTTCATGGCTCAACCTCCAGTAGTCGGGCCACGCCTCACTCATCACTCATCGTGCCTCCCTTTGCCTCCCTTTGCCCCTCCCCTAACTTTAGACGTCATGGTCCGAACCACTTTTACGAAGCGCCGGTTTATAATATTTCAACGTTAATTATTCTTCTGACCCCAGGCACAAATTCTTTCCAGAATGCAGACGTCAGGGTATAAATTTGTTTCTCATATCTCCAACGATGTCGTCACTGACTTCTCCTGTGTCAGTGAATGGTCCGCTCCTCACTGAGGAATTAGGCTTACCGGTAATATATAGTTTGCGATGGTGTGGCTAACTGAAAATAGACGATTTTCACGTTCAAGACGTGTCGCATCACAAGTCGCGACGTGCTGCGAGCTTGTAGATCGGTTATTTTCAATGACAACACTGACTGTTGTGCGTATAAGTAGAATTCTTACTAAACATCTACATATAGACGAGTTACACAATTTACAGATCACTGGAATGACTGAGCCTCCCCATCTCTTCTTACATTATTTATACGTTAGGCTGTTATATGCAGTTAACGTTAATCATAAAACTACAGCTGTGGGTGTGGCTTCAGTTCAGGTGGATCACCTTTTGGATCAACTTTTTATGTGGCGTGCCCAGTGCCCACATAAAAACAACATTTTAACAAATACTGTACACAGCACTCCATCTTTAACATTTGCACAGCAGAGATCTCAGTGCTGCCCAAATCTGTGCCCTGAAATCTCCTGAGCGTGCCACCCTCCATTTAAAGGTTTTGAATATAGCTGGTTTACAATTCAATAAAACCTAATAAAGAAATGGTGGTTTCTAACTAAGGCTGGAAATGGCACGCTTATTAGACAACGGAGACAAAGCAATATTTCACGAGAGGGTGCCTTTGTCGTCATAAGCCTCCATAAGCAGAGCAGAAGTCCCGTTAATGATGGTAAAGCACGACCCTCGAGTGTAATATTGTGATTATACAGCAGTTACCCTTAAAAAAACTCAAATCATTATAACTAAGATATTCTAAAATAAACATATTTTTTTTATATAAAAAAGATGTAGCCACTACGACCGAAAATGGCCCTAGAAAATTGCTAACCTAGCAACCCTCTCTGGGAGTGCAGCGATTTTGATTGGTGTTCCATCATGCTCATTTGAAGCATGGCTAGATGGCTATTTCAAACAATCAGATTGCTTCCTTGAAACGACCTGTTGTATAATAGAATAAATTAGATAGTTTATATGAAATGGATATGTGATAAAAAAAAAACAATTTAAAGATTAATAGGTTTACGATTTCACAACATGATTTTTATTGGGTACGTTTGGTACACGATAAACTTTTGTTTATCCTCCTCGAGGTTTAGGAAACTTTCAAGCAATTTGACCAGAGTCAATATTGTGCCCTCCAGCTAATAAACCCGCGACCAATTATCTTTAATCGGCTTCAGCTGCAAATGTCTCCACCAGGTCCTACTCAGCCCGTGCAAGCCGTCGATAATGGTCACTCTCAACTGATTGATGGGCGTGGCTGTTAATCTACAGCAGAGTACGCTGGTGTGTGGATGATAAGAGCACGAGCAAACATGTCAGGACCACATAAACCTCCCGCTGCGTCGAGCTTCAAAACAAACAGCTCTCTCCAGCTCTGATCCTACTCCAGATCCGCAGTGCAAAGCACCCACCCATCGTCGGCTTGGCTCGCACTCACGGTTTATTGTTTACATGTTGAGGAGTCAAGAGATCTGTGTCCCTCTGCGAGGGCAGCCAAACCAAACCCAATCAACACATTGCGGGTCACAGACATACAGGCGGGTAGGCCAGCCTTTGAATGTTGAGTAATGCCTCCATCATTCATAATATTGACCGCTGATGGCTTTTTCAAGTCTCACATGGATCTGATCACAAGTTCAACTGATTTACTGCTGTTGTCGGCCAAGGAACAGAACACATGACATCACTGAAATTCATTCTGCTTGCATAGTACGTATGAATGAAGTCGTACCTTTTTCTGTGTGTGTGTGTGTGTGTGTGTGTGTGTGTGTGTGTTGCATATGTGCACGTGTGTGGCCACTTGCAAGCCACTTCTTTACCTTTTGCACAGGGTGTCTTGAGCACAGTGCATTTTCTTTTCTCTGTCTGCGGCAGGCACGGCTGAGAGGTGACCAGAGCCGAGGGCCGGTCCTGGCTGGAGCCCTGCTGAAGGGGCTCACGTGCCCGGCTCTGGGAGCCTTTCTTAAAACCACACGTCTTGTTCTTCTTCATGCAGGGGCTCCACAGGCTCCATTCCCCCAGACTGCACTCCACAGGCTGACCTGGAACCAGACCAGGGGAGAAGAATCCCGCTGTGGTGAAAAGTGTATGCCGCAGTTAAAACATCTCACACTTTTTAGGGGTTTCTCCTCATTCTCCTGCGTTTAACTTCTAATTTTGGCTTTCCTTTTCTTCTGCCGAGCTTAATAAGGCATGTCCAAATGTGCTGACAATTTAGAAATGGTTATTTTCCGCCTTATGTCTTCCAATGGATCCAATGTGGTTATTAATTAGTCACAAGCTCTTGTTAATACTTTTCATTTGTTTCAATGTCTATATAATCTTTTTCTAAAATAGCAGATATTGTTGCTACTTTTATGTTATATGACGAAGTAAAGCATTAACCCATTAAAATCTTAACCAGTTTAATTATACAATTTATTTTATATTCTCATTATTTAAATTTTTTTAACTGAACATTTTTAGTTCTGGGGGTCCCTGGAACAAAATATTTGGAGATGGGGGTCGACGGCCAAATACATATAATTTTGGTTGGTCTTTGACATGAAAAGGTTTGAGCACCACTGATTTAAAAGACATTTATAGAATCAGCCTCAGGTCTTGATGGGTTAATTCACAAAAGAAAAAAGGTGAAATAAGGAGATATGAGGTTTCTGCCTGACAGCAAACAGAAAGAGCGTCATAACGTGTGCGTGTCCAGAGCGGCGGCTCTGGGTCCTCTTCAGAGGAACAGGAGGGTGACGTCAGCGTGTCAGGCCAGAGGGATGGATGCAGCCTTCTGCTTCAGGCAGTTGCTTGGAGGGCACTGCGTCTTCAGATTAATGCACTGTTTGCTTACTTATGACGGGAATAGTCTACGAAAAAAAAACAATCTAGAAAACGTCTTATCGGCCAGCAGGCCCTACTCCAAAGTTCAGCGCACTTGTGATTGAGAAACAGCAGACAGAGAGAGAGAAAAAGAGAAAGGCAAAACTCAAGAGAACATGCAATTTCTCTCTGTGTTTTTTTGTTTTGTTTGTGTAGAACTGTTTTGTTCTAGGCCAGACAGCCGTGTTCTTACCAGCGGAACATAACTTAACTGCTTTGTAGTGGAACTCAAGTGGTGAAGGCCTCGGGCAAGCGTATATCTATTCTACGTCCGAGCATAGACATGGTAACGCACCGCCTGCTTCTGATTGAACTACCGACACTGCCCAGTCTGCCCGTCTTGCCTGTCCTCCAAGATGCAAGGGCACTCCGTGGTGGGAAATAATACAAGTTCAAGAGAATTATGGAGAATTATATGGCAAAATGCGACAGTAACTTTTAACTTTAATTAAGAGACAAATTAATATTGTTTGTGCCGTTTGCTTTGATTGAATAATTGACTGTTTGAACACGTATGTATTTTGATTTGATTTGGCTGTGTTCTAAATTAAAGTGTTAGTGTTGATTGTCGTGTATTAATCTAATTATAGTAAACTAATACCATTATACCAAAAAAGATAAAGATCAAGGTATTAATCTAATTATAGTAAACTAATACTGTTATACTAAAAAAGATAAAGATCAAGGGAAAAGAGATCTTTTTACAGTACAATAATGTTTCAAGTTTACACATAAACAAGCCATCGGCATAAACAATATTAGTTTGCCTCTTCTACACAAATAAAAGTTACTGTCGCACGTGCCAAGCTGTCATTCTCTTGTATTATATATCGTACATATATTATTTATTTATTTCCCACCACAGAGTAACCTCGCGGCAGACTATCCAGCATGTATCTTCCACCTCAGAGGAAACTCTGGTAAGGCCGGCAGTGTCGGTAGGCCAATCGGAGGCAGGCTGGGCGTTACCATGTCTAAGCTCGGACGTAGAAAAGATATACGCCTTGGGCAATTGCTCTGCACCTGAGAGGTGTTTCAGTGGTGTAGACTAGAGCAGTGGTTCCCAAACCGTTCAGGTCGAGACCCAAAACAGACATTTTATGTTTCCCCGGGACCCAAACTAGTGAAAGTAGATTGGCTATTTTCACTACTTCTTAAACATTTGTTTTCTAATTTATGGAATTTCTTAATTTCTTTTCATCTCTCTATAACTCAGAGAGTGGACAAATTGACCCATTTGGACCCATTTGCTTCCAATTACACTCTCAGAGTAAACATTTCACAGAAGATTTTACATTGTAGATTGGGTTCTTACTTCCTAGAGATAAAAAACAAATATTATATCAAATGGGGTTCGTTCCCTAATGCAGTGATTCTCAAACATTTTAATTTCAAGGACCCCCAGTTAGCCAAGGACCCCCATTTACCCCGGATTTGTGCCTGGTTTGCTGCTTATATTCTGACATCTGACATAGATCCTGTGTCTAGGTGAGACATGACTTTTGACACGATCTAATTGTCTCAATAGAAGAACAGGGAGACATAATACAACCACCCCAATTGTATAAATAATATTGTATTAACATACTCTACATCTCTACCATAAAGATTGGATACAATTAAAATGTATTCATAAAAAGGTTACATAGTGAGGCTTAACACTGCATATACAAAATTACAAATGGACCCATAAGGTTCCATGTATTTCCAACATTTGTACCATCTAGGGTACAGACATAAGAGTCCTTTTGGTTCCTAATATCATTATCAATCGTTTAGCTGTGGACCCCGTGGAACTCTGCTCAAGGACCACTGGGGGTCCCCAGACCCCATGTTGAGAACCATTGGTGTAGAGGAAGAGCTAGAAATGATATGCCACTAAAAGCCATCTAAAGAAGCCATGAGGGTTGGACAAATACTGTACTGTCGGTCGCTCACCTACACACTCCATGGTCCCGTTAACGGTGTTCAGCCCTGGAGGGCAGCTCACGTGACATCGTCCTCTGTGTGAATACAAGCCCTCCTTACATTTTGTGCAAAAATTGCGATTGAAACACGCCTCACAATTGTCTATTTTACATTCTGAAAGAAAGAGGGGAGACAAAAGGAGAGGATCAAATAAATTACACGACCAAATCCGCACTTTGTGAGCACATTGATTCCACAGCCTGATTTATGCTTCGGCGAAAAACTGTCGACACAACGAAAGGACGCGCGTTTCGCCGAAGCCCAAGTGAGGCTTAACAACAGATGCCTTTGTCCTCCCAGTGCAGTCCCCTAGTGTCCACTGTTTGTTCGTCATCATTTAAAACAACAATGAAAAATGAAAATTATCTAAAGTGAATTATCTGAGTGCTGTGTATTCACTTTTTATCGAATATCCACAGCTTTTCTGACTGCGTTCAAGCGGTAGACTCTGCAGAGGGAGGACGATGAGAACTTGACTTTTATTCCCTCTGAGAGATTTATTAGTGATAAAACTACAGGAGATGTTTAGGGGGATATTTCATGAATAACACTCATCTCCTAAAAGCACATGCATACCACAGGCCCTTTTTTTTTTGGCTGGTGTGAATCAGCACAAGGCTGGTGGCAGGTCGTGTCACTGGGTTTCTTTAACCACATGAACCAGAAAATAGCCAGTCTACAAGCGCCTCGTTGTAACACATTGTAAGATTGTAAAACAGGAGGGTTCGTAGTATAGACCCCTGGGGTACACCGGTAAACTAATTATACTGTGTATAGGATTACACAGCCTTGTTAAAATCCTCTAATTCTTCACTGAAACAAGCAACTACTTCAGGTAGGGATAATTGCAGGCGTGGGAGAATATAAACCAGATGTTATTTATTAGAAGACGACCAAAAAGGCATTGGTCCCACCCTAAACATTTCTGAACATTATTCTCATCATTACCTACGTCTCAATTAATTAACACAGCTGGCTAAAAAAGCTTTGGGCAAAGACACAATCCTCTCAATTTTAGGGCGAGTCTTTGATACTGTATATCACAGACTCGTTCAGCAGGAGACATTATTTTGTTCACATGTGCTAAAGAATGTCTGCTTTGCCGCTTGGGTTCTTGCCAAGGTCAGACATGAGCTAACACTGAATCCCTTCGCTGGGATCTTAATGTTCTAGCCTCTGCTCTCAATTATAGTTTTTAAGCCCCTGACAGCTAAATTTGACAGGACTGACGTTTGTAGTCTTAATGTAAGACAAATGTTGCTAACAAGACATGCTGGAATGACTTGATGATTAGATAATAAGCTCAGGTTATAGCCACTGAGGGCCGCCATAAGGAATCCAGGGAAGCCGAACCATCTTGCTCTGTAATATATGGGGATAGTACGAGGGAGCAATACAGGAAGTGATCACAACATCATTCACAGATTAGTCACCGATGTCTGACTCCTCTACCGCTTCTGGTATTATGATGATGATGATTTAAATAGTTAAGCACTGTATCTCAATTTATCTGAGTGTACATTGACTTGCTTCTCCAATACTGGCACTCCTGTTCAGTTGGAAGGCTGCTGATGATTTACAACGTTAAGATATGATTCTCAGAATCTGTTTGGACAATAGGCTGTGCAAATTCCATTAGGGGGCTATCTAATCTACCTGTCAATACCGGGGTAGTAAAATACAGGCTGCAAACATTAAGAGGGCATCATTGTGAGACGTCTCTGTGGGGGTACGCATTTTAGCTCCTGTTTCCAGAATCTCTGGAGTGAAATTTAAAGCTCTTACTTAAACCAAGGACCAGATTTTATGCTTAAGAGTTTTATCTGCTGTTGGGTGTGTGAGTTTGAGTGAAAGCATTAATGAACACATCTGATATATATTACGTGATGTAGCAACAGGACATCAAACAGTCTGTATTTTTTTTTACTCCTGTAGCAAAATAAAATAATGAATACAAGCTGTAGGCCTCCCTAATTGCCGACCAAAATCTATATCTGTACTACGAAAATGGCGATCACTTGAGTATGGACCGGCAGTTGGGCAATCGGTTCTCATTGTACTTAATGTGACCTACCTATAACTACATAACTAAAGAACATTAAAATAATGTGACCTACCTATAACTACATAATGTGACCTACCTATAACTACATAACTAAAGAACATTAAAGTAGCACAAACTGATGAAGTATCTTTTTCAACCAACTGTATTCAATTGATTTAAATTAGACTTTTAAAGAGAATATACAAAAAAGTCAGGTATATTTGTATATGCATAAAGCCAATCGAAAGAATAAACAAATAGTGAGCCTGGGCTGGCCTGCACCCTGAACATACTGTAAGAGCCAAATAAATACACAGACATCCTCGCAAAAATAGACAAACAATAGTGCATTAGACATGTTTTTGCAGGGATTTTGTTCCAATCCTGTTTTCTGCCCACATGTAAGGGGAAACAGACCGCAAACTGAGCTGCTGGCATTCATCGTCCAAAAACATGGGGCTAGTGCCACCCGAGCCAACCGGGGAAGTTTGATAAACACTGTGGCCACACGCCTTCCATATTAGAAAAACCTAGCCGCAGCCAACCCTAAAGATTGAAAGTTCTACTGGTTTATCTCTACCTGGTGCGTGTGCGTGTACACGTGTGTGTGTGTGTGTGTGTGTGTGTGTGTGTGTGTGTGTGTGTGTGTGTGTGTGTGTGTGTGTGTGTGTGTGTGGTGTTTATGTTATGACATTGTTGTTTGGTTTGCCATGTGGCCACTGGCCAGGAGGCAACTAGTTGTTGTCACAATATATATACTATATACTATACCATCATTGACCACAAGCCCTTTATACTTCATTGTACGGCGAATGGCAAAAATAGCCAATCTACAAGTTCACAAACAAAACGTGACACGTTGTGAATTTTTGTTTTGCTAAACTTTCACCTACATTGACATGCCCAAAATAGGGACACCAGGTTGAAAGTGATGAATAAGTCGGCTCCAGTGACCAATATGGCCTATTATGGACCTCTTTGGATCTTATGTGCCCAGTTAGTACCTCAACTTTTCGGGGTCTCAGTGTCCCTCACCATGCACCTGAGTATCGGGGGGGGGGTCCAAGAAGACAAGCTCAACTCACGGGTGCATCTATTGGTCTCTGGATTCCTCATGCCAAAGTATCCCACGGGGCAGGAGGCGAGGCACACTCCTATCTGCCGAATGTCGTTGCGCTCCAGGAAGATGAACAGCTTAGGCTTACACTTCACACAGCCATTATACTCAGAGCAGCGATCGCAGCCTTTGGGGCAAGATGGCAGCACCTCTGGGCTAACTGTGGGAAGATAAAGTAAAAGAGACCAAACAGTCATCACCAAACAGCACAGCATGGGGTATCGTCAACGTCAATTGACCATCTTCAGCCTGAGGTTTTTTCATGGGAAAATGAAACAAAGACAGCTGTCAGTTTCTGTGGTGCCAGTAAAGAACAACATCAGGGCACGTTTCTCATTTTTTTGCAGGCAGGCCATAAACCTGACAGCGCTTTATCACCCCAACTAGCAGGGGTTAATGTTTGCAGCTTAATCTAACCAGGGGCCATGCCAAACCTCTTTGTTTGAACAGTTACTCACTGTTTACTTGAAACTGCTCACCAGAGATCCTCAACAGATTTCCAGTTGGAGAAACCTGAGTGTTTGGAACTGACAGTCCGCCAAGGTTCATTCAAAATCAGGCACTGATATCGCACAGCAACCATATGGCCACTATAGCGTCAATCAGAAAATAATGATTCTGGGAATGCCCAGTAACAATGTGGGGTGCGTAACACCAATGTAATTATGTGCACAACCTCCCTGTGCTTCTGTACGGCACTGCAGCTCAGCAGTGGCAAGACTTTTCAGTATTAATGTAGAAAGCTGAATAGAGCAACTCACTGACCCTTCAAACTCTAGACACACCACAGCCGCACTTATACTTAACCACCATGTAAGAACCATACTTTATATCCCAATTGCCTCATCTTCCAGAAAAGCAACGATATTGTACGCATAGCCAGTAATCTAAGTTATTGCCGGGGAAAAGCATGTCAAAGTGCACATCCTGTTTCTAGGGGCCATTCGGTGCCGAAACTGCAGTCATCAGAGTTGATTTACAGTCCTGTGCGGTATCGTCTCTAAATATATACACACTCACACGGCAACACATACATCCATCTGTCTCCATCAGATAAGTTGAACGGTTGAAGCGTTAGAAAAGGGTTCCCCCGCAAATCGATTACACCATATCTGAGTCATGGTACTCTCAGATGCAGGGGGAGCAGCTACAGACATGTCTTATCACTTCGCTAATAATGATAATAGTCATAATGATCCATACGTATAATATTTAACCACCAGTAGGGAGGGATGAATTTGGAAAATGTGGTGTTGCAAACAGTCTCTGACCCTTTGCCTGTTCAGAAGAGAGAGAGTCCATGCGGTCTGGAGGACGAGGAGGAGCAGAGAAATACTCTCTAGAGAGAAGATGGTCTCGGTTTGATGCATTCCATCGTTAGAACATGGGCAAACACAGCTTTGCAGAAGTCTGGTACAGCAGAAGACTGGTCAAGCAAATGTGCAGACAAGTGGTTAGCAAAGCAGTCAAGGACAGTTAAAGAAAACAATTGTTTACAATCTTCATATTTAATTTACTGTAGATCTTTTGTTTCAAAAGGCACTGTACATGAAAGGTGTAAAATTCAGACTCAAGTCATGAGACAAAAGTATCTGCCCACACTGCAATGGCACAAGACAAGCCATAAACAGTATCAAATAGGGACTTTTTCATCCCCTGAATATTTCATGCTTAATTTATACTTGACGCCTGCTGAAAATAGACAATTTACAAACTCACTCGGCTATTTTTGGCACAGGACACCATCGTGAGAATCATTCCAGAGCTATTTTTGGCACAGGACACCATCGTGTGATGCTTTAGAGAATCATTCCTGAGCATAACTAATTGGACTCTAACATACAAGTAACGTCTCACTAATAATAACCCATGCTGCCCATTGCCATGTTTGCGGTTGGCACAGGCCTACATGTACATCTGTTGCTGTGACCAATCGTGGTTCAATATAAATTCCGCTTCATTGAGCTGGCATTCCCTGAAAGCTTCTTGTGTGCCGAGAAGCAATTGCCTCGAAACTTGACAATAACACCCAATTCACCCCAGGTCTCTGACGCCAGAGGTAGCAAGCAAGTGAACACTTTCTATGGGTGCATAAAGCCAGAACACAAGGCAGCACGTCTGGTCTGGTTTCTGAAAGTCACCAGACAGGTAGCCTATACTCATGCCACAAACTTCCCCCAGAGAGAGACCGACGCAGAGAGGTGAATTCATTGAAAACCTCACTATAAACAATCTTAATACCCATAAAAGCTTAACATAAACCGAGAAAGGTATAATCATAAAAAAGAGGAAGAAAGGTGAGCTGTTTGGGGTGAGCAACTTAAAGTGGAGCATATATCACCAAATAAACAAAGATTATGAGAAAACAAACAAGAAGTAATCTTACTCTGCCTGCCAAGACATCCACAACCGTGAAAAAGGCCACAGAAAACGAAGGCGGAAGAGTCAGAAAATCAGAAAAGAGAGAGGGGGAGAATTGTATTTGTTGAGAGAACTATTTTAACCATATGAGCTGCTAGTGTCCCTACTCTGGGAATGGCAAAATAGACGAAAATTGTGCGAAAATAGCTATTTTCAGTATTTCACATACAACAAAACATAAGAGTTTAATTGGTTAAGTACTCACTCCGTCTCTGTCTTCTGGCCTTGGGGAGCTTGACAACATCACTGTGACCCATGGAGCTGAGGAAGACCAACGTCAGCGCTGCCAGTCCCAGCTGCATAGTCCCTGCTGCCGTCCCGGCCGCGCGGGGTTCCCCCCCCAAGCAGCCAGCCGGACCACGCAGGGGGAACCCCGCCCCCCTCCCCCTTCCGCTCTGACAGGTGGACCCCTTGTCCCCTTTTTCCTACCGCTGGTGCCGAGGACCACCGGCCACTACACAGTTCCCTTTGGGTCGCTTTCTTGTCTTCCTTGGTCTACGCTTATTTTTGTTGTTTCCTCTCCTTCCTCCGTGTCCCTCTCCTGTCCTCTCCTCTACTGACTGGCACTGCGTCCGCAGCTCCGTTGTGCGGAGGGCGATGCCGCCGCGGCTGCGAGTCCCAACAGGTCCGGGGCGCGACAAGCCATCGTCGCCTCTGGTGAGTTTGTTGTAGCAGCAGCTGAGGGAAAGAAGCTGGGGAGATGCGGGAGGGAAAGGGGGAGGCTATTGTGGGGTCTGAAGTAGTGTGGACTGGGGTTGCATGGATGATGAACAGAGCAGTGGTGGTGGAGGAGGAGGAGAGGAGAGGAGAGGAGAAGAACTGAGGGTTCAACCCATGAAGCTAGTGGCGGGCTGGCAGGGGAGCAGGCAGCCTGTCGTTGGTGAGGACGCCGGGGAGAGTTTGGTGTGAGTGAGAGACTGAGCTCAGGAGCATGTGTCTTATTAAAGATGCTCTGAGGGAGGGTCACGAGGGGGGGAGCAGACAGGGGAAAGCCTGACGGAGATAGGTTCTGGGCTCCTATGCGTGACAACGCATCTGATCTGCCTCTGCCAGGACCTGCCGGGGAGAGATGGAGGGAGGAAACACACACACCACACACACGCACGCACACACACACGCACATGCACGCGCACACACACACACACACACACACACACACACACACACACACACACACACACACACACACACACACACACACACACACACAGGCAACAGAGTTGAGAGAGAAGGGTGTGTGGGGGAGGTGGAGTGGTTGGGAAGTAATGGGGTGAGAAAAACAATGAAACATGAACTCTAAACGCTATGCCATTAAATCAGCATGACAAAAGGATAGTGATATCTTGGCGTAAACTGCATGTTTTCTGACAGCTATGACATGATATCAATACCAGTTATTGAAACCTGCAGAGAGTTGAATTCTTATAGACTCTGTCATGGGGGAAATCACTGCAACTAGATTACACCATGTTGAATAATACTAATGAGGTAAGATAGAATGTACTCCGTCCACAGAAGACTGTCAGTTTGAAGAACAGCACCCTTGACTGATCCTCTCAAAACAACAGCCACAGCACAAGGAAACAAAAAGCCACAAATGTTCTTACAGTAGGCAATGCAGGCATCTCTCCAAGCAGTATTCAAACTACAGAGTGATAGAATAAGCATGTTTATTCTATTCCTATACAAGATGAAAGTGTTGTATACGCAACTCTCTCTGGGAAATGCAAAACACACTTGGACTAGAGGACCTCGTCATATTTGGTGCCGAGATCTCTTCAGATAGTGTCAAACTCGGCCTATATTTACAGCTCTTGTGTGAAGAGGACACACAGAACATGTTGGGATCGCAGCAAAGGGGGGTCCTCCCTCGTAGCTTGATAAAGAAAAACAGGGCCATATTTGGCCGTTGAGATGGTTGTGGCCCTGAATCATGCAAAAGGACAATGCCATTTGGTACATCGAAACATTCCAAGATACAACACTGTGTTCTTTACTAAACGAATGAACAAAAAGGGCTAATCTCATGAGATCTCACTCAAAGTCTTTTTATAAGCTGCTCTGCCAATGGAATTGAATTGACCTTTAAACTTGAAGTAATTCATTTTGAGAATCAAAGAACAAGATCATTATGGTAGATGTCAACCATAAACTCTAAAACTGTAATAGATGACAAAAGAGCCTGATATTATATCACTAGTGTGGTGATATTGTCTCTCATTCTCTAAATGGGTGTCAACGTTAAAATGTGTGCAGAGGGATTTGTACAAGACAACTTGTCTTACTATTGTGAAATGTAAAAAATGTGCGATGTGGGATGCTATTAATTACAATCACTCGTCCATCATCCCTAATATGAGCATACTGAAGTATGTCTGTCTCTGAGGGGAAGCTCTCAGAGCGAAGAGGCTGCTAAACAGTGGCTTTGTTCTGTAGCCCATCCATGTGGAACTAGTCAAAAGGCTGGAGTACACACAAGCACACATATGCGCGCGGACACACACACACACACACACACACACACACACACACACACACTGTTCCTGAATACCTCCACTTCCACGGGTTGAGGTAAAGTTTCTCAGATCCAAGTTTCTCTGAGAATGAACCAAATGGGAGACACGGTTTCTTTTTTACCCCTATACACTGCCCCGCAATTCAGCCGCCTCTCCTAATTTGGGAAGCACCACAGACTTTTTTTTCCACCTAACTGGAAGTTTGTTTGCCTCGTGGAGCTTAACGAGAAAAGAATTTCTATGACACCTCTCGTTTAATGTCATATTTACTAAAAAAGAGCCAAAACCGTCAAGCGGCCTGTCGTTTGCTGCACCTGTTTGTTCGCTGACAGAGTGATGCTTGGCAAGAGGGACATGCTATGGCTGTGGACCAGTCAGAAGAACACAATATTTCTGGGGCTGAGTAACTCAGGATATGTGTCAGAGCCTCTTTCATAATCTAGCACTCCCACGAGACTGTGCAGTGCAACCTGCCAAAGGGCCCACCTCGGCCCTTCCATATCTGCTCTGTCATAGCATGGAGAAAGGAGACATGAACAGGCTGTGAATTACCAGGGAATACGCAGGCCATAGTAGAGCCTGCTGGTCGATATACTCTCTGCCCCCCGTCATATGTTTCATTATTTAACGATGCTAAAGATACCTATCTTTTGGCCAGGCTACATCATGCGTGGTCATCTTACGGAGCCACCATGGGAACACTGTGGCAACACCGTGGCACCTTTATGTGTTTCGAAAGATCTCTGTCTCTGCTCCCTCATCCATTAAAACAGCCACATGCACTGTGTCCCTTTCCTCACCATTGGCCCCATTCAGCTAAAGTCAATGAAAACCAAGCCGGGCTCATCAAATAGTCAGGAGATTAAATTGCCTGCTTTGTAAGTCCTAAGTTTGATCTATCAATTATTCAAGCACTGAAAGGGAGCTCCCACACTGGGAATTTGTTGAACCTGAGAAGGTGCCACCTAGAGTCACACAACCTGCCGATGAACTTTTTCCCTTCAAGTAGTGAACGTATTGGGTTGCTCACACAGATTCCTGCAACTAAAATATATAAATAAATAAATAAACAAAGTCATGCACAAGAAAGACAGCAGTGGCACTTCAGCAAGTGCAAGCACACAGCAAAGTTCTGAGATCCTCATAGTTAAATCAATTTATCAGTTAAGTCATTGCGTGCGTGACACCAGTAAACGAACAATAAATGCAAGCACTGACAAAGCGAACCGTTCCATCATTTCAAGCACCCAAAATGCAGAGTTCTTGATTTTGTCCCCCCCTCCCCACCTCCAAAAGAAAATAAAGTGCAAAAAGCGGGAGCCTGCTACTACTTGTGGCTTTGTGCTCCAAATCTCTAAATCGCAATTTATTTTAATGAAATGACTGTGAAGTGGCTCCTGCAGCATGGATGGACACATCAAAGTCCACAACTAATAACTCTATTGGATTTATTTCCATTTCTTACACACCCTTATCTCTACATAAAAGCCGCAAGATGTTTTGCCGCTAGCCGGACTTACCCGAAGAGATAATGTGGGGAAAAAAGGGAAGAGGACGGCGAGAAGGAGGAAGAAATAGGGCATGCTAACCACATTAAATCTGGCATCCTTATTTGGGGCATCTCAAAAATAACCTACGGCTATATAATGCTTGTATCACACAGCAGAAATAGCAGATCTACATGTTTGTACTACTTTTAGATAGATCGATGGGCTATTTTCACCATGTGGTGCCATTATACGGTCAAGTATATAAATCAGGCATAAGTGGTTATAAGTGGAATCGGTTCTTCATCCATCTTCTGCTCGTACTCGGCCACACTTGGCCTGGCTGAGCATCCTATCAACACCCTGTAATCTAAACCAGAGGGTGGCAGGTAGATACCCTGGCTGACTGTGCACAGTACAGACGTGTGCAGAGAAACACCTGGCTGGCTGCAGTTTTCTGGACCGCACAATGATACGGGCAGTGGTGGACAAAGTACCTAACTCAACCCCATGCACTACTACTAGTACTACTACTACTACTACAGTAGAGTCAAAGTATAGATATTACTCAACTACAAGTAAAAGTTGCTCTTTATTCAAAAGTAGTAATGCTTTTAGAAATACTTTTGTATTCAAAAGTACAAATTCCATTTTCTTACTTTTTTCTCTTTATCCAATTCATCTGTCATCACATTTTCCCAAATAATTCAAAGATTTTCCGAAATATAGTAATAATAGTGAACATAGCAGATCTACAAGCTCACAATGTGTAACATCGTTGCGTTATTATATTTAAAATAAGTGGTAAATTAATAATGTAACTTTTCCCTTCGTAGAAATGTATACTGGAATCAAAAGTAAGTAGCCTACAATATTTGTATCCAAAAAGTATAGTCAAATGCTCAAGGAAAGTACAGATACTAAAAAAATAAAAAAATAAAATACACTTAGTTATTACTGCTGAGCATACATGCATGATGCATGCATGCACAGCATGCTAACTTAGAGCTGTACTCTGTGTGGGGGATCCAGCATCAAGTGGAGACATCCACCTGTCCTCTTGCCAGCAGCATTCTGTATGTCTCCTCATGATATTCTACATTTGTTCATCTGTCTCCCTGCATACGCCTATAACTCTAAAAAACGGACAGGTATAGTTAAGTGACAAGTCTGCATTGAAAGAGAGAAATGACAGACAGACAGACAGACAGACAGACAGACAGACAGACAGACAGACAGATAGATAGATAGTGTGCAGACTAGTGTAAACTGAAAGTAAGGAAAGAATGAAGGTTCACTCCCTCTCCAGCTCAGCATATAAAACTGTCAAAATTGCCACCACTCATCATGAATGTGCCAAAATATATGAACCATTTACTTGTACTCAGTTCTCTAAATATTGGCTAAGAGTGAACATTTTACTGAAAGCTACACTGTAGAAGATAAACATGTGTCAAAGTGTCATATGCAATCTTTAAACAGGGGTAAAAACAACATTCTATGAATTTGAATTTGCAACTCATGTGCTGCATTGGTATCTATACATGGAAAGGAATAGCCTATTAATAATAGGCCTACTAGCCTAATAATTATAATAATAAATAGCCTATAATAATAATAATAATAGAAAAAGGTGTCTCTCTCTGCATATTTATAACAAAGTAATTAAGGACATCACACTGTCACATATGGTTAATTAATATAGTATTTTTTCAATTATGGGAATCCATGCGATATTATTAATTATTAATTATAAACCCACCTGCGCTGAGAGATCCTTCAATAGCACCTTCCAGTGAGTGGTCGGAGCATAATTTCCTTTTTTATAAGAGAAAATCCGTAACTTGTTTGGTTATTCAAATAACTCCTCCTACATGATAGTACCTCCATTTGAGCTGGGAAAGACGTGCATTTTTTACATTGCATGGACAAATGATGTTTCACGTAATTTATCACAATCAAAATCGCCCACTCAGACCTGGGACTAGCCAGCTCAAAGAAAAACGCGCAGTGAATTTCAAAATAAGCAACTAATTAATAAAAAATAAAATAAACGTATTCCGAATAAGTTTTAAATGTAGTTATGTTGTTGTTTTTGTTAGTTTTTTTTTTTGTCAGTGTTCTTTTCTTAGTGACGGACGCTCCCTCTTGCAAGTTGCTTTTCCCCACATGAATCCACTTGAGCGTCAAGTCACAAAGACGTGATATTTGCATCCTACCACTGGCGCTTGTCCCAAAGCTTGGCCCCACCCCTCACATTCTCACTGAGAGATAGATGAAAAACCTGCGCTGGATCTGGAAATGTAAACAATCACTCAACTCATTGAGAAAATGACTCCGTGAATCGTGTTTTGTTTTGGACGCTGGATCTGGAAATGTAAACAATCACTCAACTCATTGAGAAAATGACTCCGTGAATCGTGTTTTGGACACCTGTCAATGTCCTGTCCTGATTCTTAATAAGGTAGGCTGCTAGCCTCGGATCAATTTGTGTGTGTGTGTGTGTGTGTGTGTGTGTGTGTGTGTGTGTGTGTGTGTGTGTGTGTGTTTGCTGCATGGCTGGACCCATATAATCTTACTTGGCAACTATAATAACGGTCAAATAATAGCTTTGAAAACTCGCAACAATTCTCAACATTTAAGGAAGGGGGGTGGGGTAATTATAAGGCCTTAAAAGTTGATTGATATCTGTAAATGTCTTTGTCTTTGGCTATGAGCTCGGAACTGAACTGAAATGAACTGATTCACCCTCTCTCCAAAACCAGTTTCACATAATTAACCTGAGCTGCATGTACAGTACATGTTCATTTGGGGAATACAGTGACTTTTACAGTAGATGACCCTTTAGACTCTAAAGGGCATTTGTTTCCAGGGATTGCTGCTCTAAAGTTTAGAGCAGCAATCCCTGGAAACAAATGCGTGAAAAGCATTACGAGATAGACTACTGGAGGGACTGGATTTGATGACATGTGTCACGCTGAATGATTTATTATAAGAATTAAGTTACAGTGATTCAGACTGTAATTATTTTTCTTCTGCTCTTGTTGCCAACATGTGAGCACACAGCACAGCCAGAATAATGAAAACAACATATCATGGTTTCATAGTGATGTTGACTAGCAGTGGATTTGAGCTATCATCACTCATGTCTGCAATGATAGAAGAAATATAGATAGCATCTATAAACTTATGAACATAAGATGTTTGCAGAACTTCAGTTCAGTCAGGACAACTCATGGATGGATGGAATATTATATTTTTTGAATATAAAATGAGCAATATATTTATTATGGTTTGGTGATGAATTGGATCTGCTTTTTAGGTATACTCAAGCGCATCAGTTATAGGGACTCCGAATCCCCCGTACCTAAACAGCAGATCCAAAACGACAGGTGGTAGCTGGGGTGGAGGAGGGTGAGCAGCAAACGTTTAGTAGACTGCAGCGCAGGAGACCTCAGTTTAAATAGCCGGTATGAAGCTGGAATGAGTGTGTGATTGGATAAGTGAATCATGTGAATGAGAATGTAGTGCTGGGTCTTTACAAATGAAGGTGGTCTACTATACACATACATATGAAAATGAAGATGAAGACATTTCAGTTTACAGTAGTTGAACATTACACAAATGGTTTCAAAAGAAAACACGTAGGCTAATTGTTGTGGAATTCATTTTAGACATTCATGCTTATCTACAACAATCGGAATTCTAAATCCTTGTGACATGCAAATCATTCCACAAATTTTTCATGCAAACCACAGTGTTTTTGTTGAGTGCTAAATTTGATGACTGCAAATACTATTTATGATCTCTGCTGGAGCAAGCAAGCTAATGTCAGCACGCAAAAAAATGCTGCTATTTTCACAATGAACCAAAAGATACGGTAAATGACAAGCTTAGGTTTAGGTTCATTTATTTAGCACATAGTATAAAAAATAGACAATACATATCAAAGAACAAAAATACAATGCAAGGAAAGGAAGAAGCCAGCTGGCTTATTTGGAATCCTTTCCTGTATGGAAGAGGTCATTGATTAAGCAGATTCAAAGTTAATAAGAACAATACAAAAGTCTACAAGTTGGCAAAGGGGGGCAGCTGTGCAATAAAGAAATAAAAACACAGAGACTGCACAAAAAGGGGAACAAACACAAAAGAAAATATAACACATAAAACTAAATGTAATCTACAGAGAGGAAGAAATAAGATATTTCTTTAGATGTTTCTTGAATATTGGCAAGGATAATGGGGATTTAAGTGAATCATCTATGGAATTCCATAGATGAGGGCCTCTAAATTTGATGATCATCTCTTTGCCTTGTTGGGCAGGAGTGAATGTCAGAAGTAACTCGGAAAATTTTTTGAAAAGAAGAGGGAATGTCTTCTTTGCATTTTTTAAGTTTAAACATAAATAAACATGTCTGAAAAACGTTTACTTTGTCAATGGGTAATAGTGAATATTTAATAAAGAGCGGGGCAGATGGCTCATACCTATTTGAATGTGAAATCATTCTCAGCAACCTTTTTTGAATGATCAGTAATTTTGTGAGATAAGTTGAATATTTAGCAGCCCAGACAATATTACAGTAATTAATATGAGGGAGAATTAAGCTATAATAGAGTGTAAAATGACACGAAGGAAGAACAAATGGGCAGATTTTTCTCAATATACCAAGCATCTTCATAGACTTCATACATACAGTATCAATATGTTGTTTCCAATTTAAATGTTCATCTACACCCAAGGACTTAGTATGTGGAACCGAGTGCATGCCTTTTGTCCGACGGGCATAGGTCCGATCCATTGGTCCTATCGACTACCTACCCCAAACCCTCACCATAACCATAACCGCGAGCATGGGGCAGCACACCTAAACCTAACCCCGAGTCGGACCAATGCTCCGTCAAAAACAATGGTCCGTCGGATCAAAGTATGCCTCCCTGTGGAAACTAGCAAATTTCAGAGCCGTTTTGTTTGTATTGCAAAATAAAACACATCCAACAATTCATTAACATAATATTATGTTAACGACACGACACAACACTACACAATTATAACGAGGGTATTTTATTATTCTGTGTGAGGCAATGTAATGCTGTAACCTTTTGAGAGTTGGCCAACTTGCGTCCGCAGTTCTCAAAGCACTTCAAGTGACTGCACTGTCCATTAAGTCATGCGGACATCCACTGGAATCTGCATCTGAATGGGAGTGCCACACTTTGCTCACGCCTGCCAAGAGTCATCCCAGGGGAGCCCTAAAAATGAACCAGACAGTCTTTTTTGTGTCGGATATAAGATGCTTATGCATGCAAATATTACAAAATAGACTTTATTAAGGTCGTAATTTCTGTTGTAGTCTATAAGCCAAGGGTAGTTAAGGGCAATGTAATACCTCCGGGGTAGACGGCAGCACAGCTAGTTTAATGAGAAACATGGGGATTAATGATGTCTAATGATAGGTTTATGACTCCAGCATCAGACTGTTCGCAACAGCGTGAGGCATTCTCATCCTTAAATGAGTATGGCAATGTCGCTCAGTCAGCAAATTTTGATGAATATATAGTGTAGAGTGAAAGCAGGAGGGGGCCTAGTATTGGGTCCTGGGGGACTCTGGTCAAGGTAAGGGTTCACACCGAACTTTGATTCTGCCTATGCGACGGATTCTGCCAGTGCTTCTGCTGTGAATGGAGCAGTTTGTTGCCATTTACGTTTTTTTTTTACTAATAAGTAATAATAATAAGTAATCCGTTGCACTTTACCATTGTGCCACCCGAGCGCCAGAGCTGATTAACTTTTAACCCCAGTTCCGAACAGATTCATATAACACACCAGTAAGTCGCCTGTTCGTTTACCCTACTGGTTGATGGAAACCACAGTCGGGTTGTCCGACATACATATGGGAGGGACTGTTGGAGTGCTAGACACAGTAGTTCTAAAACGTTTATTTGCTCTAGTCTATCCCCAACTTCTGTTATGCCATCCTGCATGGCTCCCATTCTTGCAGACTGGCATCCGTGGGGACCACTCGCCTACTGTATGTGATGGTTCCCAATCACACTCGCACGGGAGAGAATACATACAGTAGTCGTGCAATCACTTTACGCTCTATCAGGGTGCGTGGGTTAATCTCCACCTTGGAAATTGCTTCATTTCTGCCTAGTGATACTCATCATCATCCTTCGACTGTCGTCGAGATCCTAGATGCCACGTCTTAAAAATTGCGTCCTGTCAGCCATCGCTGCTCCCAGTTCTTGGAATGTCAGTCCTGTGTCCCTGGAGATTGTGTCAGGATATGTATGAGGCCTGGTTGCTCTGGATGATTGAGGGAGCCGCTATAGTAGTAAACAATCATTAAACAGTGCTAGCCGCCATAGTGAAACTATATGCTACCTCAATGGTAATTTAGGGCGATACAGGTCTATTAATTGGATGCTCTGGGCAGGCAGAATGCTATTCCCTACACAGGGCTACAAACGGTACAACCTAGATTGCAAGCTTTTGCTTCAAACTGTGCAACCAAAGGGTCTCTTAGCTTTTTCCACAAAAAAACAATCATTTCTCATTTCCCCATTTCCCCAAGTTGAATTAATCTATTTATCGCGCATTGCCAAGGTTTTTCCCCTTTCAACCCTTATTTTGAAGAGGCAAGAGGCCTTGTTTTCAACCAGAAACTACATTCATTGCGCCGATTTGGAGATACAGGCCATTGAAAGCAGCACATGCACGAGCATCTTCAAAATGGCCGCGTCCACTGTCACACTTTATACTGGGATGCTAACGAGAGACAGCTATTGATGCGATCCGATCAAAACATGGATTAAAGAATATAAAGCCTAGAAAACGTAGGCTGTTGGCGGGCTGCCAGACTAAAGTTAATTACGCTTTCTACGCTTCTGGCGGGCTCCGTGTTAAAAAGTACTGAGACATTTCAGATCACTCAGAGTTGAGTTCTTTGTAGACAGTGTGAGTTTAAAGTCCGACATAGACTGTTATAATACAATTATATTTGACTTATCAAATTCTGAGTCTGAGTCCATTATTTTACTGCTTAAAAGTCCATAATCTTACCCAATTGTAATTTTTTTGCTATTGACTTTTCTTGTTTGATACTGTATAGTATGTCCTGATGGAGCAGACTACAGTAAGAATCATATTTGTTTGGTGTGATTTGTGTTGTATGGTAAGTCTCCAGGAGTCCTCTTCTCATATAGTTCAACACTTTTCTCCCACATTCCATTACTTGCTAATGTCTGGTCCTCACAGACAAAACCACAACTGAGGCTCTCTGTGAAGCCATCTATCTGCCCAGTCAACTGTGCAGAAATCCATGACCCCATGTTATCATATCCAGGGACAACACACAGATTGTAACTCGGTTACCACGCTCACTTTGAATTACACGGATGCGGTGCTGATCTGGCTGGATTAGCTGCCAGCGGGTGGATTAACATCTATGCTTGGCAGTTGGCAGTGCCATAGTAGACTTGAAAATTGGAATAGAGACAGTTAATACTACTACAGTATCGCAAAGTAAGAAACAATAGCATTAGCCAGTTGATAGGTAATAGTGTGAGAAGATGGATAATATTGGGAAAATAGCTGAACAGAACCCAAAATGTCAAATGTCAAAATAAAGTTTTAAACTCCACATACAACTTGTGTTCTTGAGAAGTAGTGTTCTTGAGAACTTCTCAAGAACACAAGTTTTATGTGGAGTCATGAGTAATGTAATGTAACAGCATGCAATTCTGTCTGGAAAGTCTACCAGTGTTGCTATAGTAACTAGAAAGGTGTGTTCAGTAGAGGGTAAATCTCTGCCAGGATGATGCCCTAACTCCCTCATATCCATCTGTCCGTCCGTCTGTGTACAGCTAATCTCCGGCACCGCTATCCTGAATGACATGAAACTATGCACACTAGAGACCTGCGGATGAGCTTTTTTGTCACCTGAATCCGTGTGTGCATATTTATAATCCACCATAGAGATTAGAGATTTTGTGCGTTTTAAAAGCTATAATAAGCCTATAGATAGATGCCATTAATATATTTCCTGCATTATTTCACAGCGGTTTATCGAATATTAATTTATAATATATTTGAATGACCCAAATCCACCCTAAACTGCTAAATCCGACATCCGCAGGTCTCTAATGCACACACCACTCTCTGGACACACCACTCTATTTCTACGCGGTTGGACTACTGTAATGCTTTGTACGTTGGTTTAAATTAAGCCTCCCTTGCTCGACTCCAGCTAGTCCAGAACTCGGCCGCACGTCTACTCACAGGTACTCGCAGACGTGAGCATATCACACCTGTCTTGGCCTCCCTTCATTGGCTCCCTGTCCGCTTCAGAGTTGATTTTAAAATTATTTTATTTGTCTTTAAATCTATTAATGGTCTGGCTCTTCTTTTTCTTTCTGACCTTATTGAGGTCTACACTCCTCCTAGGTCACTGCGGTCTGAGGGCCAGCTAAACCTCAGGGTCACAAAGAAGACCCGCTTAAAGTCCAGAGGCGACCATGCTTTCTCTGTTGTAGCCCCCAAACTATGGAACGCACTCCCCTCCCACGTCAAATTGGCCCCTTCCATCGAGAGTTTTGGATAAAATAACAGTTTGGATAAAATAACAGTAGTATTATATATTCTATTTATTTTTTCAAATGTTCTTTTTCGAAATCCTCAAAGTTAAAGATACGATTTTGTACTTAAGCACCATCATTCTACAGTAAAATAAACCAATTTGCTAAATCAGTGTTGGGTATCAGGAACTGAAGAGAACAATGGTGGAATTCCTTTCACAAAAGACATTGCATTATGAGACTAAGGCAAAAATAAATCACACTGTGCTTTGTCTCCATGCTGTCTGCAAGCTTCTTAGCATAACTACTTTGCTGAATTGCCACGGAGTTCTGAAATTACTCAATGATATAATTGCAGATTTACTATAATAATACAATTCTCAATATTATACAAACAGCAGATGACAGAGAATCTCGATATTGCTCTTTAACACGACCGGGGATAATCACTGTACAACACACACATTGCTAAGGTTTATAATTGAATACAGGAAAATATTGTGGACCACTTTGTCATCACACCCACTGTGTGTGTGTGTGTGTGTGTGTGTGTGTGTGTGTGTGTGTGTGTGTGTGTGTGTGTGTGTGTGTGTGTGTGTGTGTGTGTGTGTGTGTGTGTGTGTGTGTGCGTGCGTGCGTGTGCGTGCGTGCGTGCGTGTGCACGGGCTATGAGCCATGATGGTCTCCACAGGGTGTGATGCAGACACAGTAATCCCCTCCGGGGGTCTACACATTGTCTACAATGACGATGATAGATCAACGGAGGTATGCAGCATTGGCACAAAAGAATAATCTTTTATTTTATTTTTCTCTTGCTAATGTTACTGCCCCCACCACTCCGAGAGATAACAACAATGTATCTTTCCATTACCCTAATTCAAATATTTATGCCCATGGCCGATTGGATTTGGGGCATGCATGCAGGTCAGGGTCAGAGGAGGTGACGTGAGTTGAAAATAATCAGTATGTGGTTCCCAAACAGTGGGTTGGGACACATTCTTGGCTACAGCAGAACCATTTTCATGGATCGCAGTGTAAATATCCCTTTATTTTGTTTCCTAAATTTGTTTTTAATGATCTCAAAAGATTTACAAAAAACTACATTCAAAATTAATTAATACGTATAATACATTACAAAAATAACGCGTCTCTAGAAGCTCACAATTCCATGACCCGTTGTGAGCTTGTAGATCGGCTATTTTCACGAAGGTCCCAGGGAGAAATTCTCTTTCGAGTTTCAGCTAAAACGTTTGGGAACCACTGACATAGCTTGTTTTTATTTCTAATAAAAGTACAGTACAGGGGTCCCTGTACTGTACTGTACTGTACTGTACTGTCACACCCGAAATCATCATATATACAGTTTGTGTGTGTGTGTGTGTGTGTGTGTGTGTGTGTGTGTGTGTGTGTGTGTTAGGCTGCGCAACAGTGACAGTGGTAGGGTGATTCAGGGGGTCTGAATGTTCTGAAGAAGAGCTTGATTAGCAGGGCAGATAACGGTTCGACAGTGCACATATCAGGCTCATTTTGTTTTAAGGTGTACATTACCAATGCTAATGCAAACCACATTTGCTTTGTAAATGTGTGATTGGCCTTGCTACGTTTACACAGGAAAGGAA
The DNA here is from genome assembly GCF_963924005.1 of Protomyctophum bolini. Lineage (NCBI taxonomy): Eukaryota > Metazoa > Chordata > Actinopteri > Myctophiformes > Myctophidae > Protomyctophum > Protomyctophum bolini. Next base: position 14,717,691 of record NC_137868.1, read on the forward strand.
TCCCCTCATGCTTTTATGTTTCCGGATTTTTGTCTTGCTCCACATGCTTTGACTGGTCTCCGTGACTCCGTCTCCTATCCAGCTGCTGCAGTAGTTTGCTGCTAATCATTCCCAGAGGTGTTATAGATATATCAACAATGGTTTTGGAGGAAGTGATTATTCTTGTCTATAATGAAAGATCTCTCAGGATTAGAACAGTGGTTTTCAAACATGTTGTGCCCAATTCACAACAATGGGAAAGTCAAAATCTCAATACCTGTACTCGCGGTGCAAAATAGCCAGTTACAGTTAGAAGAATATTAGGTTAATTGTGTTAATTTGATGCTATGGGAGAATTTCAAGCAGCTCTTCGCAATGCAAAAACAGCTCATTCTTTTTTCTTTTCTTTTTTTCCCCTGCAAGACATGAAACTGCTAGCCTCAACCCTGAAGTGAATCTGAAATGTGGGTTTCCTCAGGCACCGGTCCAAGGCGAGAGAGTCCATATTTAGGTTTGCACGATATTTATGGCCACCTGAGTACTCATAAACACGGTCTGCCGCTGCAATTTATCTTCACGCCAATTTATTCATCATCAAATCTCCACTCCGATTGAGAACACTCAAATAAAATCTGTCCTGTCGAGCCGAATAGAAGACCTATGTGGAACACAAAAAAATGTTATGGGAAGCTTTTTCTTTGAAAGTCTTCCCACTGCTTCAGAAGTAAAGATTGATCACATTGGAAACAATGTGCCCACAGGCTTAACAACTGCCAACATGTGTTTGCCATATTGGTCTTCAAATCAACAGCCGGAATATCACCTTATATTCATACACGCAAGGCTTGTGCTCTCATCGATTGCTCATTACTCTTTATGACCTACTTAAAGGACCACTTCACCACTTTTCAATCTTCATATACTAGGTCCTCACTAATAATCATGACAAAATAATCTGCCTAATGATTGGATGAGTGGGCACTTGGACAACTTGGCATTAGGGAATTCTTGTACACCATGCAGTGGTTTTCAACCAGTGGTCCTTGATGAGATATTCTAGGTGGTCCCCAGCTAAATGAAGGAGAGTTAAACTCTTGAGTGTAAAATGAAACCAAGTGGACCTGTAAGGTTTCATTTTATGCTCTCAAGAGTATTTTCATTTTAAGCTCTCAAGAGATCAATTATTGTGAAACAACTGCATTATTAATTTAAAATAAGTCACAATATGATTGTCACGGGGCAACCCGTGCCCTATAGACACTAGAAGACTCCACAATATAAAACTGGTCATGATAAACACACACTGCACAGATGGTTCCATTAATTGACTGTCATCAAGCTCCTTGGAGGGGTGGCCATGTGTAGCATCATATACCCTTATCTGTGTTGCCTAATTCTATTGTAATTGTTTTGTGTGATGTGATGCCTTGGAAAACATTCAGACTCTAAATGTGTAATTGTATAGTTGGTCTAACTCATGGGTCATGGTTTACCTGGTTTGAGTAGATTGGTCCAATTACTAATCATTGTGGGTGGGGTCTCACCTGGTACATAAGGGAGGCTTGTGGAAATGTTTGGGAGGGAATCAGTTTAGCTTGAGACTAACAAAGGAGACAACTCCAGGGGAGAGCTGGCAGGGCCAGGAAGGCATAGCCTGTTTTCAGTTTCTTAAGTTCTTGTTTTGTTGTTTTTCCTTAGTTGAGTTGTCAAGTGTTTTCTTACTTTCTGTTATTTGAAAGTGTATTGTAAGTCTTTATTTGTGAAGTATTATTTTTGCCTGCACAGTGAAATCCAGCCTGGGTCGGTCACTCTGTGTTTTGAGGTAAATAAAATACCAAAAAAGATCTACATTCTTGGACTGTCGATTCTTGGAGCCTTGGCCGTTCGGGCAACTTTACAATGATAATTTAGAATAATTGTTATTTTGATCAATGTCTGCCTGTTATCTCTCCTATGGTACCAACATCAATACAGTATGCATGGAATTGTGGTCAAAATCGTGTGTGTGTGTGTGTGTGTGTGTGTGTGTGTGTGTGTGTGTGTGTGTGTGTGTGTGTGTGTGTGTGTGTGTGTGTGTGTGTGTGTGTGTGTGTGTGTGTGTGTGTGTGTGTGTGTGTGTGTGTGTGTGTGTGTGTGTGTGTGTGTGTGTGTGTGTGTGTGTGTGTGTGTGTGTGTGTGTGTGTGTGTGTGTGTGTGCGCGTGTTGAAGTATAGTTTATTGATTACTTTTGGTGCCCAGTTGTCCAAGTGCCCACATGTCCGTAGTGCCCCCCTGTTAGTGTGTGTACCGTCACTTTAAAAGCGTAGTTTTGTTTTCCCGGACAGAGTTGGTTGGCAGGTATCAATACCCTTTTAGACCGACATGTTTGTGCCAGCATGGGTGATTCCATTTATTTCTATCTTATTTTATCGCCTCAAGAGATTTAGGATCTTGTGCGGGCTTGTTAACTTGCTTGTTTGTTTTTTTTTAAATACAAATCTCTCTGTTTTATTATGCTGTAGAAATCCATTTCATTTCTTTTAAAATGTACCATGCCATTTCTTCTGTGGAGATGTTGAAATATTTTATGTTATTCTCAGACAATTTAAACCAGGTGAGCGGAAGGCTCTAAGGTTTCAAACTCACGCAAAAAATAGTTGAGAGAAAACACTCAGAGCAAACAAATTCAATTTATTGTCCACAAAGGATCCGAAATACTTCTCAGCAATTTGATCTTGGCCTACAACGTTTGAATTAAGTTAAAGTGAAGTTGTTGAGTTTTTGTTTGTTCTTTTTGTTCTCAGCCAAGGTCAGCTCAGACCAGGTGAAAGACTAGTGTGGTGAAGAAGTATAAGCCACGCCACTGGAACAAGTCTCTGAGCCAGGCAGCCAGCAAATGAAAGAGGCCGGCAAATATAAGAGGTACTTAGCTCGACCACAGCAGATGTTCATGGGACCCAGATGTGAATGTTAGACACTACAGTGCAGCGGTTCTGAAATGGTATGCAGAGGCACACTGGTGTCCAGGTGTGCCGTGGGATTTTGTGACATTCACATAATGAGTTATATAGAAGCCTATTCTATACCCTAATATATATTTATAACCACTTTCACCATGGTATGTCATTATAAGCGACATTACATTTGTATTTTAATTTTTTTCTTCTTTTGTTTTGTCAAGAAATGTAAGCAATGTGACAAGTGTCACATTGCCAAGCATTGTGAGTTTGTAGAACAGTTCTTTATAATACAGTCAGGTGTGCCGTGACATTTTGAGTTTGAAAACGTCAGTTGTAGTGTACAAGGAAATCTGAAATGTAATATGGTTATTTAATCAGTATTTGCGATGAATACGCATTTGAGAATCATCTCTGATGATCTATTTATACAGAGAAAACTTTTCATACACTCCTTTAAGGTCTTGGGCTTTAGTGCGGGATGACGTGGCACGCGCCCAGCACCCGGTACATAAGACGGGGCCACACCTCCGCACACTCACCCAGATTACCCTTTTCTTCTGCTTACACAAGCGAGAAGGGCAACCTGGCGTATTCATCGCAAATACTGATTAAATAACCAAAGTTATTACATAACCTCCAATTATTTGAGATCAGTTATTTGCTCAGAATAGGCATTTGAGATCATTCATACACTCCCTTCGTTATCACGAGAGAGAGAACAACCTCCTGAACTGATCCCGTCCTTTAACGGCGAACACGCCCTTATAAGACCATCAATCTACCATCACACCTGGCCTGATGGAGAGATAGGGTCAGATGGTCGAGGCTCACTGGGTTCCTGACCCAGCGGCCCCGTACACTTGCAAGGAGCTGGCAACTGAAGTTGCCTCATAAGCTCTGATTCGACCATACTGGTCTCAACCCCCTAAGTGACTTAACCCTCAGGACATTGACTAGGGGGCCTGAGGGCGGTTCCCACGCTCCTCAGCAACTTGCAGGACCGCATGAGCCACAGAGGGCTCAGTAACGCCCAGGTTGTAAAACCTTGCAAAGGTTGACGGCGACAACCAGTTTGCCACTAAACAGACATCCTGCACTGACTGATATACCCTTGTATAGAGCCCAGGATGCTGCCACACTGCGGGTAGAGTGAGCCCTCAACCCTACAGGTGGCAAAACACCTCTCCTGGAGTAAGCCATTTGAATGGCCTCCACAATCCACTGGGACAGCCTGATCTTAGTCACCGGCCTCCCTATGGGCTTAGTAGCCCATGCCACAAACAACTGGCTTCCTTTCCTGAAGGAAACCGCTCTGGCATGTACACCCGTATGGCCCTGACCGGGCATAATGTGCGCAACCTCTTCTCCTCGACTGACGCGAAAGGATTGTTGATATAACACACCGTCGTGGTGTTGTCTGACCTTACAAGAACGTGGCAGCCTTTGAAGTAGCGTTTGCAGTGGCGTAATGCTAGCAGCACCGCCAGCAACTCAAAATAGTGGAGAGATCCGTGACTCTGGTCCCAAACACCGATGGCCGCCCTGCCCTGAAGTGTGGCGCCCCAGCCTGACAGACTGGCGTCTGTTGTGGACTTTCCTGGAGAGGACTCTTCCCGTGGGGACTCCCTCTGTTAGAACGTTGTGGGGTCCCGATTCAACACCACTGGAGTGCGTCTACACATTCCTGTGTGATTAGAACTCTGTGGTGTGCTTGCGTGCCCGGGACCCCCAGAGACTTCATCCAGACAGGGTCTCATGTGGAGCCTGGCTAGGCGAGCTAGAGCAATGGATGAGGCCATGAGACCGCTCAGACCGGCAATGCGTTGGCACACTTTGAACCGAATCATGCGTCCCACTCTGAATAGGGAAATGCACCGCTTGAACGTGATCACCCTGTCCTCGCTCAGCCTCGCTGTCAAGGACCTGGAGTCCAGAGCGATGCCTACTGTATATAGGTTATCGTCTGGGCTGGGACCAGGATGCTATTCTTGTAGTTCAGAGAGAAGCCTAGGGAGGACAAGAGGTCTGCCACCTGTGTAGTGTGGAGCGTTGTCTCCTCCGGCGATATTGCACAGAGTAGCCAGTCGTCAAAAAAGTCGCAGGATAGCGGTGGAGAGAAACTTTGGCCGTGACGTTGCCAGCCCATGGTGAGTGAAGCTCCCGCCACTTTGCCAACTTATTGCCCCATCGTCCAGCGATGGGTTCATATGGGTTCAGGATTGTTGTTGTTTTTTTGTTTTGTGTTTTTATTTTCATTAGGCTTGCAAAATGAAAAGGAACATTTACATTTAATGCAGCACATCATTTGCATTTTGTTCACACACAACAACAAGGGAGGGAGGGGAGGGAATGTTGGTCTCGCTGCACACGCTCTCTGCGGGTGGCAAGGACGTCTTCTTCCTTTTCAATGGCGGTTCGAGAGCCTGTGGCCTCCATCGTCGATACCACTTTTGAACAGGGGCCTTTATGCTATTTAAGTGTGGGACCACTCGCCCTTTATGAGGTTAAATACACTTAGTATTATTTTATACTCTCCGTGATAACACAGCTTGTTCTGTTCTGTATGCAGAAGAAAAGATGGGTGAGTGTGAGGAGGCGTGGCCATGTCTTATGTATAATGTAGCAGGTGCTGGGCGCACTAAAGCCCAAGACCTTAAAGGAGGTCTTGTGAGTGTATGAAACGTTTTTTTTCTGTATAAATAGATCATCAGAGATGATTCTCAAATGCGTATTCTGAGCAAATAACTGATCTCAAATAACCAGGGTTCTGTGGTGGCATTTATAATGATTCATTCTTCACTGTTGGTATGCAACATTGGGCGTGCCGCGTGTCTACATTTAATGGACATCGCCATGGCAAGAGTAAAGGTATTCTAAGGTGAACATGGCCATGGAAATTGATGCCATAAACCTGTGGTATCGCTTGGCACTTGGCAGTCGTACTAATACTATCTGTATTAGTCAGGAGAACATAAAACAATACTTATCACGATTTGATGGCAAATTGACGATGCTGCACACAAATGCCAGTTAGCATTTAGACTTCATTGATCATAAAGAGAAACATGCAAAGTGAACCAACAAGTTGGCTCCCGTCGTTGCCGAGATTCCAGTCTCACATCACTAAATCATGCTTTTTTTTCTTAGCTTTTTTCATTTTCTTATATCCTCCAGAAGGTAGCATATGAGACAAGCCTCCAAGGCAAATTTTTATGAATATGTTTATTTTACTTCATGTCTGCCTGCTCCTGATTCTGCACGACTGTACAATAGTAAATGAGAATAATGTCTGAAATTGTCAGCTGTTTTGTTATCTTTAGTACAATTGGCATCAGGACGGTTTGGATGTGAGGAGAAGCTGATTACTTTATTGAATTGCATTACCCGTGGCTGTGCTATGGTAATATCAAGTTATCAGCGTTGCCTGAGTGCCAATATGATTTAATCTGACTCGCTAGCATCTATAAAGTAACAGAGATATCATTACATATTGAAATGAAAAGGACAGGAACATTTGGTTTGACCTTACATGGAAATGTCACTGAACCATAAAATAAACGAGGTGGAGATGTGCTTGTAAAGGAAATGCGTTGAGCATCTGGGATGGGATTCTAGTAGAGATTTTCATTGGATTTCCCTTCTTGTCTGGCTATGACAGAGACCAAGAGGCTTTGGATTCTTGTCTCCTGTGTCAGACACAGCTCTATACCAATAATGAAGGGTTACCAAAATATTTCGTCTTCTAGCACAATGGGGTCTTCAACGTTTTTCAGGCCAAGGACCCCTTAGCAGAGGGAGAGATGAAGCAGGGACCCCCTACTATGTGATTCGTGATACATGATTCAACTTTTTCATAGATTTCATAGAAGCTTCATTTAGTATTATCAGTGTTGTGTAAATTAACGCTTTATACCGCATTATTTTGTTTTATTTCATTTACTTTATTTACGTTGATCGCTGTGGTTACTTTGCCCGCCCCAAAGTTATTAGTGCGGCCCTACCTGGGCCCTCATCAAACCCTGCACACTCAAGACACTGCCCCCGCTGCCACTCTTAGATCTATCATCTCCATATATGAAGCTGACCTGTTCTGAGATTCCATTATGTTGATCTGACCTCATCAAACCCTATACACTCAAGACACGCTCCATATATGGCCAGTACAGAATTCATTCTGATTGATTGATCTGACCCCTCATGTTAAAGCGCCAGCGCTCGCCCAGCAGTCTGCCGTCACCCAGGTGAATGCGTGCATGCAACCTGGTCGCTCCTCCTTGAGTATGCCCTTCCCCTTTCCAGAAACAACAGTGAGCTGAGGAGACAGATGTCTGCCTGATGTGATTGACAATGACTTCTAGCACTGGCATGCACGTCGCTGTGGAAAGTTACTGTTGTGTGGCTGCTTTTAACTTTGTGAGACGTATGTGTTCATATATTACTGTTCTGACATATGTGAATCCATAACAGTAATATTGTACTAATTGTACACATAACTGTGTTAACTACACATAAATCAGCTTCAATCTTTGGCTTGCCTTTCAGTGACAATCATAGATATTAATCATAAGTTCATAACTAATAAGGGCGCTGAGCTTAGGTGCACTTCACAACTTTGAACTTCAATGTATTGAAGATATATGTATGACGTGTATTATGTAATATATTAACTGTAATGTACAATACATACATACAGTATGATGGTTATAATTTGTGGGGATTAGGTGAGTTGACAGCTCTTGTTTTGTTTAGACTTAAACTGCTTATTTTATAATGGTCCCACATTAGCTGCACTGAAAGATATGTTAAGGGCGGTGATTCACAGGGGCTACATGAAATCAAACACAGACCTTTTCCACACAGTAAATCTCACAAACATCAACTAAAACTTTAAATGACCTAAAGTCGTGCTCCAGCTTGTGCTGAGGTGTGTTCTCATGCACCGCTCTGGGCTGGCGTCGTAATGCATCCATAATGCATTACAGTTCAAGTACACAAGCTTCCAGCCAGTACTGAACATTAAACATTACAAGGGGTAATTAAATTGATAACTGAAATGCAAGTTCAATGTTTAATGAGTAGTCACATCACGATAACGTAAAACCTGTAATAGTGGAAGGAACAAGCAGATCTACAAGCTTACAACACGTTTTTTTGGTGAAGAGGTTTCGTGTAGGGAAATAGGAGCAGACCAAGTACCAGGACAAAGCTCAAGTATTTAGGGTTTATGTCGTTTAAAGTCTGAAAACACACATTTAACATGAATCCGGGGTCCCTGCTTCATCTCTCTCTCTCAGCTAAGTGATTGACAATGACTTCTAGCATCAGCATGCATCAGTTTTCTGATTATGTATTTATTATTTAGCCCCAGACTCCCTTCTGAAAATGTTTTGTACCAGGGACCCCCTCAGAATGCAAAAATAGCATAGCTGGAAAACATGTATTTTTAGAATAGTTTATAATAGCTTACCTCAATTGAGTCTCATACAGGAGACTCCGCTGGTCATCAAATTATGGGGTGAGTAATTGATTAAAAAAAATAGTATATATTTTATAACTACTCCTTTAACACTTAAGTCAATCATTCTCTCGCTGAGGGTAAATTTTCAGTTTAGTGGTACTATTGACATGAACTCTGTACATCTACAACCACACTACCCATCATGACCAGAACTGGCTCAGAACATGCATTCATAGTAAATTATACTGGTATCTGTTCAGACTTTTCGTTGGCATTTCCTCAAATATGTAGCTGATGCCAAACAATTATTATGTGCGCCGCATATTATATTACATGTTAAAGGTTATCCTCAGGAAATATGTCCCCACTATTCACTCTGAAAGAACTTAATTGACTGCTTTCATGGGCATGGATAAAGTCTAATCCGAGAGATGTTTCCATATCCACTGGAAACGAATGATATTGTTCAGAATAAAGAATAAACAGAAATGCACTCAAGGATCCATAATCTTCTATTTATTGAGGGGGGAAAAGCCCTCTTTTTTTAAAGCCTTCAATAAATAGAAGATTATGGATTCATGACTGCACCCGACACGGTTTAATAGATGTGAAGCTATGTGCGCTTGTACTTTTTTCCAATGGCTATCATCCCAGGGATATATCGTGTGCGGACATTCCACTTTTTTCTTCATTCAGTCATTTTTTGGGTCCAGCACCGTATTCTGAAACTGGGATGTGCATATCGTTTTCCTGCTTTACATATCATCCCAGGGATACCATAATACCAACGCAGCTCCCTGGAACGTCTGATTCTCAAAGATTCACACACACACGCCCGCACGCACGCATGCAACGCACGCACGCACGTGGTTTTTTCATTATAGTTTAATTTTAGTTCGTTTTGATGATTGGTTTTCTAATTCAGTTAGTTTTTAGAGCGGGTTTGCAGGTTTTTCCAGAAATGTAACTTTGGTCCTTTATTTCTCTACTTTGATAATACCAATTGGTTTATGTTTTATATCATTTTAATCGTTGATCGTTGTCACCTGTACATACAACGAGGTATAGTCTGTATAGATTGTAAGGATCGGGCATTCGTGGAATGAGCAACACAGCTAAGCGGGCTGGTAGCGCCTCCAAAAATGTGCCAAAATTGCAAATGGTTGCTTTGAGTTGCTTAGTGGATTGGATGATTGCACTCTCCCACAGTAATAAGGAAAAAACAACACTTGGTTCTGTTTGTCTCACGTACAGCACGTATACAGCACGCCCAAGCTGATCCCACAAGTGTTCAATTGGGTTGAGGTCTGGACTCATGGCAGGCCATTCCATCCTCTCCACTCCTACATTTTGGAGGTACTCTGTGATCCTGGCTCTGTGGGGGTGAGCGTCGTCATCCTGGAGGATGGCGTTCTTCAGATTCTGAAGATATGAGATCGCCACTGGCTCCAGAATCTCACTGCATTGAGATTGCCTTTAATGATGACAAGTTCTGTCTTGAGATACTGTTCCATACCAAACCAAGCTGTTGTGGCAAGGGTGAATACCAACCACTTGCCATTTTGGCAAATGTTTTGGGGGCACTACCAACACATTTAGTTGTGTTGCTCATTCCACGAATGCCTTTATAGGCCTATATACCCTTCAGACGTGCTCTGCGTATTTTACGATCATCCTTTTCCACAAGGCACTTCCTTGTGTCTCTCTCCAAGTAGTCTCTCAAGACAGACTGTTGCCAAATTTCGAGGAACAGGGGCCGCTGTTTTCCCGAATATTTGACGATGGGATTCTCAGATTCCTCTCCAAGTAACATGCAGTCAGTTTCAGGCAGTGCAGAATGTAAACAAGTGACGTAAAGCGTGGCTACATGCTGCCGTACGGTGCTGAAAACTGCCGTAAAACTTGTTGGAGAAATGAGGAAATTAATTGAATGAATTTAAAAGGTTAATATTATAAATATCCGAAAGGCATATAAATATTGATAAAAACTAAAACTAAGGGTATTTGGTCTATAATTTCAGTTAGTTTTACTTTTAGTTAGTTTTGTTTACACACAATACAGTTATAGTTTAGTTTAGTTTTTATTCATTTATTTTTTGTCTAGTTTCGTTTTTCTGTTAGTTTTACTATTATAACCTTGGCACGCACGCACACAGACACCCACACACACACACACACACACACACACACACGGCTCTCTATGCAATTAGTTGTATTTTGATATAATTTCACTTCATGTACAGGTACATGAACGTGTGAACACCTTTGATTGATTGAACCATGTACAACCCAGATTCGGCACAAACAAGGGACTAAATTATTTTCGCTCCTATGCCACGTATGTGGAACACCCTACCAACAGTCATTAAGACATGTGAATCCCTTGACTCTTTCAAAACCGCTCTCAAAGGGCACCTACGGACGGCTGCAATTCGAAACTGGCCCCCGTAAAATCTGAATCCCCCCTACCCACCCACGGCCTTTTTCCCCTCACTGTATGTATGTTTCTTTTCCCTTTTTACCTCCTTTATGATGAATTCCTGTTCTGTTCTTTGACTATATAGAAGTGTCTATTTGTACGTCCCTAAATGTTTTGATGAATTGAACAAGGTGGACCCTCTTGTAAACAAGTGTAATGCTTAATTGGGTCGTCCACTCACAGTTAACAGTCTTTGTATTGAGTTTGTGCTTGAAATGTATACTGCAATTCTGCAAACTGTTAATATATACTGTTAAATATTTCAATCATTCAATCACCAATTGTAATCTGATGATTCTGATGATACATTCAGAGGTTTTGCTCTGCTATCGAAGTTAAAATATACAGCACACCTTTCTAAATTAGCATTATTAATTAGGTTAATTATAAATATATTTCCATCAATCATAAAGGCCTTACATTTTTACTTTGAGCCTTACATTTTTAATTCAAGAGCCTGGAGGGACACATATGAAGACAATAATTAATTAAAATAACATGTTTCGATTCGGCTAGTCGAGTATAGCAGTTCATGTCGTTTCACTTTCTCTTTTTTCATTCTTTGCTTCCTCTTAATATTTCTCCACCTCTCCGTCTCTCTTTCTGTCCTCATTGTGTGTTTTCTTTTTTTCCTTTTTCTTTTTTTCATGCATGATGCATGTATTACACAACTCCAGCCGTGCCTCTTCTCTCTGACCAATATTGTTTATGTTTCACTCGACCATGATTCTCCTCCCCTACAGATGTTCTGGAACTGCCCAGGGTGTTAATCACTAGTAATGTCCTCCATGGTGTAAAGGAGCCTGGCCTCCTTTCAATCTTCCTCCAGAAAAGCCTCTCTGTGAGCCTGGGGTGTTTTTCTCATCCAGAGGCTAATGAGTTCATCAACACTTTGCGCAGACAGCTGGCCCCTCAAGTATCTAAGCTGACTCGGCAGAAGACGATTTTGTGCATCATACGTCAAAACTCTGGCATCACTTACTCGAAGACGTTAGTCTTTGTTGGTTTGAGGATTAAACTTGCAAGTATTTATGCCTTGTAGGTCTGTGAGACTTGCTATGGTTTCACACAACAGTCTTCTATCAGTGAGTAACTTTGAAGAATAGCTTTCAAGTTGCCATTTGAAAAGCCAAAGCTATACAGTGAAGGTACAATTGTTGTTGTCTGGCCTTGTTGCTGCTGGCATTCATGCTGGCAATGAATCAAGTGCCCTCACTGCCAATTTTATTCTTGGTTTTACAGACAAAGGCACTCATTTTTTCATGCAAATGACAGGTTTAGTCTATAGTGATTTTCTTTTGTTGTGTGATATTGCATCATAGTAAAAACCAAATGAAACAGGGTTATGATGGAAAATTGTGATGGAGCAGTCGTAATCATCCTCTAATTTTTTTAATTCAGGCACTTTGCAGATTCAGGCATTTTTACACCACACCATCACGCCAGAGTAAGTGATTGGGCAAGTTAAGGGTTATAGTTAATGATAATTCACTCTGGTAAAATACATCGAAGCATGCAAGCTCATAATAAAAAACCCATCAAATGAAATAAAACCCAACAAACTGTACACTACGCACAAATCGCTTCATATAAACATAAGAATGCTGAACTCTTGGGTCATCATCTGCTGGTCACATTGCTCTCATTCTTCTTTTTTTTTAATATAATTTTGATCCCACGATTTTTGCACCAAGTTTCACCCAGTGCCAATTATCTAATGTAATCCTGGGCGCTACACTTCCTCTGCCAACCTGGCAGCGGACTGACCTCATGCCTCCTTTATATGTATTAGGAGTCCAAGCTGCTGCTTTTCACCTGACAGGGGGGAATTTCCCTGGCCGGACGTAGCGTGTGAATGTGAACGGAACACGTTATTCCGACCAGTTCCTTTCCCCTCCATCAGGCGCCCCGGCTGGCCAGGGGGAGGTAGTTTTAGAGACCAGGATTACTGTATGTTTTTGTGATGGTACCTACCCTAGGGACACGGGGAGAACATGCAAACTCCACACAGAAAGGCCCTTTCGCCAACCCCACCTTGGGTATGGGCACTGATGACACGGAGGTGCCACCGTGCCCCTACATTGCTCTCATTCTTTAGCGCATTCTACTGATGAATCATCAAAACCACTCTTCACTGCCTATACTTGGCCTGTAGGCAATTATTCTGCCTACAATGTTTTATAGATACAAGTAATTTAACTTGCAGGTTACAGGCAATCGAAATGACACCTCCGGCTGTGAGACTTGCACATTACAAATTTCAAGAATCGCTTGACTGGGAACAGACAATAAAACAAGTGAAGGCAGCAGAAAGGTCTTTGTTTAAAATCCCTAACGGCACGGCCTGCCAATGTCAGAGCAAGGACACTGGATTGGTTTGCGTGACTGTACGAAATTGCCTTCAATTACATAAACTGTTTTCCTGACTGTCTGTTAGCTTGAATGGCAACCAGAAGCCACAGGTCTGATGCTCGCCATGCTTTTCTGAGCCATGTTTGCAGGAGAGCTGTTCTGATTAAGTTTGAGCTGGTGAATGCAGGGGACATTGAGGACAAAGCAGAAGTTGTGGGTTGCTGGAATGAAGGAAGACACTCCTCTGGTTTTGAGCTGGCGACAGAATACTATATGGACCATGTTAATTGTGAGAATCTGTTACAGACTTTATTTGTGATGGTTTTCCAGGGTTTCCCTTCCAGCTTGTTTTCCCCCAGCGGTAGAGCAACAGTCCACATCCAAGACATAATAATTGTATCACTTCAGGGGATTCAGAATGTGGAGGATACTAATTGTAAATACAGGGATTATATTGGTAACATTTGGATTTGAACAATAGTGCGTGAATTGCTTAACATATGTTACCGCTGATGGCTGATGGCTCCACTTGGGAAGACAGCAGACAGGCACTTGTTTGCTCAATTTCGAGTGGTAGCATAACTTTGCCAGATGTTTACTAATTACAGTCCATAGTTTAAACTGGCATTTCTATGGCGAGCTGAAAATGAGCTGTGCTATTACGCAGCTATTAACGCAGTTTATTGTTCTCGGAGATAAACCATGGGAGCATAGGGATCCTTTGAAGTCAGCCTTGGTGCGTGTCGTGCACATTTCCAGCCGTCATCAAATCGTAAACACTGTTGACACTCAATAACTTGTTATAGGAGTGCATCCAGATGGAATGAACATGGCTGCTCTTTTTCACAGCATCCAATGTACATCCAATCACACAATGTCTTCGCCGCCATCAAAGGCTGCCTAATTACTGGAGCTGCTGCAACATTTGAATAGGTGTAACTGGATTCAAACCGGGGTCTTCTGCATGGTAAACCAAACGGGAATCCCCCCTGGCCAGGGTGATAGAAGTGTCTGCCTATATTTTGGTTGACAGGAAACGGGAGAAAGTCTGGGGGTGACACACAGCGAAACACGCCGGGCTTGGCAACCAAACCCGGAACTCTCTGTCAGGGTGCATCAGGCAGGTGTTAATAATTACACACAGTGTGGGCCTTTGACTTGACCATATCTCAAATAACAATATGGATCTTGTCCTTGACCTTATCCTACTTGAGTTGTCATCAGCTCAACACACAAATCACAAGCCTTAATAACTTGTCCTGTTCCTGTTTAAATAAACATCCCTTCCTAGCATCCTATAGTCTGGCACTAATAAGGTACAGTGAGGACAATGGACTCCTGGCTTGTTCTCCTCTCTTCCTTGTCTTGTCATCAACCCCCCCCCCCACACACACACACACACACACACACACAGACACAAGTGCATGCACACACGCTTGTGTGCGCGCGCACACACACACACACACACACACACACACACACACACACACACACACACACACACTCTGCTGTATCCTCACACAATCCCTTTTTACAGTACTGTATGATCCTGGTCAAATTGCCTGTCTAACATGGAGTAAGAGCAGAAGCACCGAGATCGTATTAGAAAATCACTTGTGTCAGCGGCCTTGAGCTTGTTTAGGCTTTGGCAGGGACACTGTAGGAGTGTCCCATTATGGAGAAGGTTTAGGGCAACATCTGAACGAGAAGTATTCCTTCTCCAAGTGTTTCTTGAATTCCGTTTTCTATTGGAGGCACAGTTCTAAGCATCATTTTAAAAGAAGCGGGTAAAATCAATGGTTGTTTCAAAAGTTCTGGTGTGCTGAGAGTTGAGTGCTGATTCAGATTTTCCGGGGCCAGTTTCGAATTGCAGCCGTCCGTAGGTGCCATTTAAGCAATATTACACGAGAGGGTGTTGTTTAAGCCTCGGTGGCTAGGCTAGCCACCGAGTTTGCTAGCGCTCTGGGAGAACAGAGCAGCTGAATTCTTTGTTTTGATTAGGTGGTGAACAGTGCTGGTTAAACCACCGGCTAGAAGGCTGTTTCAACCAATCAGATTGCTTCCTCTTAAAGACTTGTTGTAGAATAAGGAAGTATTTAGACAGGTATGGGTATCTTGGTGGTGTAACGAATCTTGTGGATTAGACCCATTGCAAGATGCTGTACTCTGTCGTCGACCCTAAGCCATTCCAGCCTGTCAAAGTGGGCAGGGGTGAGGCCAAGTAGGAGCCTGCCCAGTTTGTTTTGGGTACTCTGGAGCCTTGTTTTAAGGGCCTTTGAGGTGCTGTGGTACCAAGAGGTGCATGCATAGTCGAAGACACCTTGTACGAGGGCTCCTGTTAAGGTCTTCAAGGTGTTTTTGTTGACCAGTGAGGAGATCCTGTAAAGGAATCTTGTTCTTTGATTGACTTTGGGGAGGGCTCGTCTAGAGTTTGAATGGACAGGTATCAGTCGAAGAGGAAGGAACGATCAACATATGGAATGTCAGAACAGGTCAGATTAATATATGGAGATCTAAGGGTTTGATGAGGTCAGATCAACATGGTGTCCGTGAGGCCAGATGTAGAGTTGCTGGCCGCGGCTCCATATATGCAGATCTATAGGTGATGAATGATGATCCAGTATGGCTATCCAGGGTTTGACGAGGTCAGTGTCGTGATCTTCATATTGAGACGGCCATATATGGAGCGTGTCACGAGGCGTGTCTGACTGACTGACATGAGGCTGACATGAAATGTGGGTTTTCATACAGTCGCAACAAATATACCTAAATGGACCTGTAGTTTTTTACTGTGTATATATTCTTATTTCCTGTGGGTACTCTCAGGCCTCTGAATGCAGGTAAACAATGTATGAATGAAGCCAATGAGTTTGGTCGCGGTATCCGAATCGGTTCAAAATCCCTAAAATTACTGTGATCATTTAAAATCCCTCTGTTCATAACACACATTTTCTTTCTCCAAATGTATATCTGGAGTCATTTTCATAAATTTATATTCCACGCAAAAAACCCCACTGGAATGGGTTTTTGAAAAGGAAACAGGGTGATATTTCTTCATTTGTAAACCAAGCTCTTAATCATACAAAACACTTCCCCCATACTCCCTTTGTTGATAATGAAGTGCTCAAGAATGAATAATTGCAGCATTTGGAATGAGCCATATTCTTGCCTCTAGCAACAGTTTTCCACTTTGGAGAGGCTGAGCCATGATTTATAGTACTGCCTTTCTGACAAGGGGTGTTAACCCGGATTTTGTGCTAAATTGGAACTCCTATTTCTTTGTTTTCATTTAAAATATAATAACGATGTAGAGGTCCATTGACTGTCACTGGATATCACATAAGATATTATTATTGAATTAAACGAAATATGATGAAGCTTTTGAAGGAAAGTGAGTTTTTGAACACTGGTAGAACTTTGGATTGTATGTCTACCTGGCCATAAGATAGTCAATATATAAGCCATCATGTTTATCTGTTACTTACTAAGTAAATTCATTCATTGTATTAAAACAGGTCTGATATCCCAGTTTTAACACATAAATGAACACAACAAATGTGCTAATGTCCTTCAAGGCTAACTTGAATATTGATTTTTATTTTATTTTATTTTTTTGGCCACTCCTTCTGCACCATACTCCTTGTGTTTCGCGTATGCGCGCTGCCGTTCACTTTCTTGTATACGGCTCCAATAGAATGGCTCGTAACTCCTAATCTATAGGGAGCTCTCCATGGTTTTGACCAAAGGGACAAATGTCTTCATTTCTGACTTCAGCATGCATCTCGTTTGGAATATTAACACTTCTAGAGAGACTTTAGCGTGACCAGCGTGTGGTAGGAACAAAAGATTATGCTTCCCGATTTTGGGGGGGAACGAGGGGTGGGACGATATGGGTACCTCACGATACGATATATATATTCTTTTTATGTACATTTTTTGATGGGTGCTATCCCTCCTGTTTGTCTTTAGTTCAAGGTTTGTTTAGTAAATGCATTGACAATGAGGGGAAAATTTATGTCATGTGTCGTTTACGTCATATTGTCTCTTTATTGTTAATGGCGTTTAATGTTTGTGTTGGCACCGTTTGTTTTGCATCACCATTACATCACCTAATCAACATGAGAGCTCGTTCATTGCACAAAAGTGACCGCAGACAGCAGCCCCATGTTGCTAGCATCTGCCTTTTATACTAGTCTAGAAGTAATAAGTAACTTTGTCATATTTTACGGACGATACGTGACCCGTTTTTCCTCCCGGAATTATCCCTATTACAGACGCTCCGCGACCCGTTTTTCCACACAGATTTTGTCGATATTTGGCGGCGGCATATCGATTATTTATTGCGGGAGGAAGTATCGATATATATCGCAATATCGATATTTCAGTACACCCCTTACGGAAGGGAGGGGCTTTTCTGAGTAAAATCTGCCATATCTGCTGGCACTCTAAAGCTAGGGCGACCGAGCCGGCGACCTTTGCGGTCGCCACAGTGGCCAAATCCATATGCCCACCATTAACATCCTATATAAGGCAAAATTTTAAGTAGCATGTGACGTGTCAAACTAGGGTGTTTTCATGATTCTGAATCCATTGCAAGCATTAGTTTTGCAAGAAAAACACTCCTTCGGCTAAAAACGGCCATAGCCAACAGCAACAGTTTTCCACTTTGGAGAGGCTGAGCCATGATTTATAGTACTGCCTTTCTGACAAGGGGTGTTAACCCGGATTTTGTGCTAAATTGGAACTCCTATTTCTTTGTTTTCATTTAAAATATAATAACGATGTAGAGGTCCATTGACTGTCACTGGATATCACATAAGATATTATTATTGAATTAAACGAAATATGATGAAGCTTTTGAAGGAAAGTGAGTTTTTGAACACTGGTAGAACTTTGGATTGTATGTCTACCTGGCCATAAGATAGTCAATATATAAGCCATCATGTTTATCTGTTACTTACTAAGTAAATTCATTCATTGTATTAAAACAGGTCTGATATCCCAGTTTTAACACATAAATGAACACAACAAATGTGCTAATGTCCTAGCCTGTCATAGCCGTCATCACATTTGGGAACATTTTGGCAAGTGGCTATGGCCAAATTTAGCCCAAGGAGTGTTTTTCGTGCAAAACTAATGCTTGGAATGGATTCAGACTAATGAAAACGCTATAGTTTGACACATAACATGCTACTTAAAGTATAATGAAATGCCATATGATGCTAATGGTGGGCATATGGATTTGGTTTTCATATGTTCAGTCCAGCAGAGATTTCGGGTCCGGCCTCTCGCCTGGAGAGAATGTCGTCCCGTTGCAGCTCGTGGAAAAGTGGAGATAATATGCTAAATACGCATCTTCTGCCATAACTTTTAAATGGATATGTAACTAGAGGAGTAGAGGTGGCTGTATTTGGAATACATGAAATGTATGTAATATCACAGTCATTCCAAGGCTAATTCCATATAATATATACTGGGACTGACCCAATGGGGGCAGCTGATTTGGACACTCTTATTGTACAGCTGATTTGGATACATTCCCTGTGTGATGGCCACGCACTGATTATCAACACATAATACAGTACCAGTAAAACACCTTAAGGCGACGGGCGACCGAAGGGCTGACACACTGTACCCGGATAATGTCACTTCATTATGTCAGCACCGTCATAGAAGTTCCATTTAAAGCAGCACCACTTGTGCCACGCATGGCCTCTGGTTGCCTTTGAATGGAATCCGTTTCAGATAGTCTTTCTTTCCACTCAGACAACCTGTTTTACACATGTAACCTTCACATCGTGCCAAGACAATATTTCTTCATTGTGGCTGCTGCTGCTATCAACACCAAGAGGCATGCAGGGGCACACAATCTCCAGGTTGCCGTGGCTCCTGAACGGAACTAGGACAAGCAAGCCCTGAAGGTGGACTATATGACTTCCAGGAGTTCCTGGTCTGCATTCCAAACATGTGCGTAGGTAGGGGATCCTTGAACTGTGTGCTGGAGTCTGAACTTCCTCCTTGTTGTTAAGTGCTTTTTCACTTTGGAATTACCCATGGCTAAAGTAGTACGTCTGCTCACTTAGTGCTCACATCTTCTGACTGGGTCGGATTGCACGAGGGACTACTATACAGCTTGATACCCACAAGTGACACTTCAGGTGGTGTAATCTAACAATCAGCTGGGAAAGGCTGATGGATTTCACCGGCAAAGCCGATACCACAATCAGCTGCAGAAAAGGCGATCCGTAGACTAGCTCTCCTACTCACTAGTTAATTGAAAAACCCACTAATAAAGCTGATGCCAAAACATACTAAAATATGTAACTCAAATGTCAAGATAGACACACATTTGGAATCGTGGAAATGAGGGAAACAGAGAGCCCGCGCATGCATGGTGCTTATAGTAATGGGCTTATAGTAATTAAATTAATCATATTATTATCAGTGTGTGGGCACTACAGGTGTCTTAAAGAGTATCCACGTCAGCTGCCACCGTGGGGGTCAATCCCCATACAGAACATGTAGGGTGGCGAGATAATCTCGACAGGGACAGCCTCTAACGTCTAACCCCATGTTTGGTTTTCTGTGGTGAAGTTACCCATTCAAAGACCTCTAATTTGCAATAAAACGTGTTCTCTATCGTGTTCGAGACTGGCTCTCCACTACATATTTTCAATATGTACGGGAACTGACCCTACAGGGCAGTGTTCATGGATATCTCTTTAAGACACATCTTCTATGGTGGCCCTGCCCAGATTCCAATCAGCGGGCTATTTAAGCCCCATCTGTGCAGTGCCACTTTGATTTTTTGATTTCCACGAGAGCAGACGTTTCGTGTATCTCAGCAGTTTTGACACTATTAAACAACATATATATATATAAATATATATATTTAGAACATGAAGCTGCGTGGCACACAGTCCACTTACCTAGGTAAGAAGAGAGCTGGTCGTCTCGACGACTCCTCTCGGGGCGCCGCGTAGCTCCACAAAAAAAACAACAGCAACAAGCTGCAGGCCTAATCCGCTAGACAGTGGAGGAAGCCTCAGCTTGTCCGTGCGTCCGTTCCCTGGTGAAACCCGACCACGTTGGGGGAAACCTTGAGACGGCGTTCGGTCCGTGCGTCCGTTCCCTAGTGAAACCCGACCACGTTGGGGGAAACTAGGAGACGGCGTTCGGTGTGGCCAAAGCCAAGTGCGAAGCCGACCACGTTGGCGGAGCCCTGGTTCCCTGGCTGCAGAAGCGGTGAGACCTCCGGGTCTATCATCGCAGCTGTACACCGCGGCGGCGATTGGCGGGGTAGAACCTAGAGGAGCTGACCCAGTCGGCGTACTCTGAGGCCATCTACGTTCGCTGATCGTTGCCGCCGCGGTCCGGGCCAGACCACACGGCAGAGAGTGTAAACAAACAATTCCAGCGTGTTCCAACTTCCTCATTGACAGGTTGACGTGAGCGTCATAGTGTAGGAGGTATGCTCGTCAGGGACGGCTGCCCAGACTGCACTGTGCCTCACGGTTCACAAGAGGGCGGTGTGGCTCAAAGATCAGGAGACAAAAACTCCAGATGACCCACCGTGTTAGGCGCTGCAATTAAATCGCTTACTCTGTCACGATTGGTTCTGGTTAATATATACTTATATGCTTATATATATATATACCTGTGTGTATCAATACAAGCATACAGGTATGTGTATCACGCAAGCTGATACACTACCAATGTATTGTACAGTCTGTACAATACAGTACAGGCATATATATATGTACCATTGTAAAGCGCTTTGAGCACTTGGAAAAGCGCTATAAAAATGCAATTCATTATTATTGTTATTATTATAAGTATGATAATGGCTACAACAACACACTATGCATGTGGACTTGTAGGCCCACTGGTATGATATACAAAAGTTTGGAAGCCTCCAGTGTGCTTAATGTCAGATGGTTTTGTGCTAGAGCGGCCGAGCAGTTTATGTACAACCTCTTCCAGAGGTCCATAACTCTGCTGGTGACACAAAACAAACTGTGGACATTGATTTGGGGACTCTGTCCTAACAAAGAGAGAGCACACTGAGAATCCGCGTCATGGGGATGTCTTAGGGTACCATGTTGCCTTGATTCGTTTATGCAGCATTGTGAGCTGCAAAGGGTAGATTATGACCCCTCACGTTCAAGCAATTACTAGGGGCCCACTCCCTGTGGAGCACATTCCGAACAGTTAAAATATGGTGTACAATACAAGATGTATACATATATGTATATATAGGTACACATATAATAAATAATATATAGGTATACATATGAATATATCTATATAGAGACAAGAGGAGATGGAAATAGCAGGGGTTTCTCAGGCTGCATGTGGAGCTCACACGCCCACAGAGGATGGCCATGACCAGTGTGTGCCCTGCGGGGGCCCTGGTATGAGGACCTCCTGTATGAATGGTCTCTTCCTTCCAGCTGAAGCTGGAGGGGCCATGCCTGTTTTAGAGGCAAAAGACCAGTCGTTTCCACTGACAGACCCATAAAAATGTATTTTTTATGTGAACGGGTATATGCTATTTGTATACAGCTGTGACTCTGTCTCCAAGACAATGTTTTCTCAAGAGAGACAAATAAAGACTACCTTGAACCTTGTCCCAGGTTGGCAGAGCTGGGCGAGCTAAGCTCAGGCTATAGCTCCACCTCTTTCCTGCCCTGCCTGGTACGGACAGGTCTGTAAAGAAGGATTTAGTGAAAGTTTTCGGGACTAACACAATTCCTTGGGGTCAGACGGCCATTAGAGCACACTATACAGGGTATGGTTTACTGAATGGATCCCCATTAGCTGATGCCAAAGCGACAGCTAATCTCCCTGGGGTCCATATGAAATAGACATACAAAGAGTACATGAATACATGTATTGTGGGTGTTGCGCCAGCTTACACCCCGGTGATGTAGTTCGGTATTGTGGATCTGGGTTCAGTGACACAAACAGAACGTGCTGGGTCAGTCGAAGGTTTCCCTTTATGTTGGGCAGTCATCATAGCGCACTATACTGTCGTATTTCTGGCGGGGTGTCAGCTCACGCGACAGTGGTGTAGTTCTGTCACAGACAGGACATGCTGTGTCTGTCCGACGTTTGGTAACATAGACATGACATGCTGGGTCTGCCAGGAAGTATGCCTGAATCTCAGCCATTATCACACTATAGGGCGTATTGCTGACGAGGTCAGCTCATGCGTCCGTGGTGTAGTTTCACGGTGGAGCCGGGCTCAGTGACACAGCAGAGCGTGCTGTGGCTGTCGGGCAGAGCACACGATACAGTGTACAGTGTGTCACGGCGAGCCGTTTATGCACCTAGGTGTGACTCTGCGGGGTAGAATCCGGTTACCGGTCTGAAACCACAGAGAAAGCTCTTCTCATCCAGAGAAGTCACGAAGTCATGGCTATCTAGGCGCAGCTAGCCAACAACAACAGCAACAAGACTGAGTGCCGAATCTGCCTCGCGGAGGAAGCCTCAGTCTTGTCCGTGCGTCCGCTCCCTGGTGAAACCTGCTCGTCGGGGGAAACCTTGAGACGGCGCTCGGTGCGGCCAAAGGGTCCCAAGTGCGAAGCCGACCTCGTTGGTGGAGCCTGGGTTCCCTGGCTGCAGAAGCGCTGTGAGACCCCGAGCGAAACCGACCTCGTCGGTGAACCTCCTGGTTGATCATCGCGGCTGTAAACCGTTGCGGCGGGTAGCGGGGTAGAACCCAGAGGAGCTGACCTAGTCGGCGTACTCTGAGGCCATCTACGGTCGCTGATCGTTGCCGCCGCGGTCCGGCCAGACCACACGGCAGAGAGCGTAAACAAACAATTCCAGGGCCAACCGGCGGGGTATGGCTAGAGGTGCTCAGCACACCGAGCCCACTCCTCAGTCCTGACAGTTCAGGATACCCAGCCCCCACATGCTGTCTCTCGAGACAGTGGCGGTCAATTCAGGTGGACCCCTGAGTAGGTTCCACCATGTCATGGGTTGTAGCTCTCTCGAGGTCGTCCTCAGACGAGCCCTCCATTGTCGTTTCCGGTGATCCTGGATCTCCATCTGGCCAGTTTGTTGGTACTTTGCGCTCCTGCGTCGTTCTTGAGTACATCCACGGATGTTGGCGTGGGACGTCCTCGTGACCGGTGCCCGTTTGTTGGATCCCACAGCACTAGTTTGCTGGCTGGCATCTCTTGGCAGTGAGCCAGCTGGTGCCTCCGCCCCTTAGGGCTGAGGGAGACCACGGTGTACCGGGTGCTCGCACATTAGGTCGGCAGCCCCCCCACGGGAGGTGGTACTGTCTGCCTTGCGGCATGAGCCAATTAAGCGTGGACACTTGGGTGGCTTCTCGCAGGACAGCATTTTTGTTGTTAGCAGTGTCAGCCACAAGAATGTCCCTATCAGTGCATGAAGGAGGCTGCCGCTTCCTACATGGCAATGGTTAGGTGGTGCTGGCGCCAATCCCTGCACTCTATACCATACGGCCTGATCAGAGAGTGCTCGGGTAGACCATGGTCGAAGGGTGGACTGTCCCACCGGATCACAGGGGCGATCCAACAGGGACAAGCAGGCAGGAGTGCCAGGGTCGCCTGGAAGGCGGGCACACACTGCCCATGGGACAACAGCCCCCTGGTTGCTGTAGAATGGTGTATCTCTGACAGAGATCTACACAGCAGTGACATGGGCAACTCTGTCTACATTCACCTTGTCCTACCGATGGAACGTGGTGGCATCCGCTCCCCCTGTGGGAGTCGCTCCTGCGTGCTACTCAGCGGTAGGGTCACCAGCACCTTGACCGGTCAGGTCGGCCGGGCATCTGACGGGCTGGCTTGAGCAGCCCTTCACCCCGGTGGTCACTGGCCTAGCATCATGCTGGGCCAGCTGAGCCTAGGTGGCGTCTTGCGCCTAGGCCACGAGTATTACTTACTTGGTATGAATACTGAAGTTTTGGAGCGTTTTGGCAAGCGCCTGTGACTCATGGCGCTCACCACTTATAGGCTCGGACGGAATTCAGGTTAAACTGCCTCGGGCTGCCGCAGGGGCAGCTGGTCTGCTTATTTCCTCGCGGTGTGTCTTAGAGAGTTCCCGTACATATTGAAAATATGTAGTGGAGAGCCAGTCTCGAACACGATAGAGAACGGAGGGTTACACTCTCTGTAACCCAGGTTCTCTGAGTGGAGAGACTGGCTCTCCACAAAAGAGCCGCTCCGAAATGCGTGTCAATCAAGAATTAATCAAAGTGGCACTGCACAGATGGGGCTTAAATAGCCCGCTGATTGGAATCTGGGCAGGGCCACCATAGAAGATGTGTCTTAAAGAGATATCCATGAACACTGCCCTGTAGGGTCAGTTCCCGTACATATTGAAAATATGTAGTGGAGAGCCAGTCTCTCCACTCAGAGAACCTGGGTTACAGAGAGTGTAACCCTCCGTTCTACAGAACTTTCTGTCTCAAATTGCAGTACAAATGAAAACAAGGCCACTACATGTTTCCCATTCTACGCTTGAAAGGCTAATCGTGGCTTTGAGCAGGTCAGAAGGCAGCCCTGCATGTGCAGTTTACCTGCCTGTTGCACACACTTGACAACTTGTTAGGGTTGGAAAGGCCATTGAAAACATAATCCAAAATAAACACATTTTTGCAAGTTAAGTTACTTTGCTTTTTTTCTTGTTTGAGCCAGGAACAGATGTCCGATCTGGCTGATGAATCGAAACCATCTGAAACAACTTGCACAGTCTTAGTCCAATAAATATACCTTTCAACACATTTAGAGTTAGATTGTTAAATAGAAAAAAAGTGGGGAGGAACAGTAACCTGTTACAGAATTGCACAGACATTTGCCTTAAATGCCAGGATTATGTGTATACTACTACATTTATCAGGCTATTCATTTGCTGTATATTTCTTGTGAAACCTTCCACATTAGACCTTTCAACCACCACACCATTACACTTCCCAAACTCCAATCAATTCTATAGTGGCAGAGGTGGCAGCAGGAGGACTTACAGTATTTCCTCACCAGCTGTTAAACAAAGCCAGTGGGCCAAGAATGATGAGGGTGTTTCCTCAGGGAAGGAAGAACTACAGCATGCAGAGCAAGAAGCCCCTTTTTGTCTTTAATTTGGGTTGGTTCGATTCCCCTCTTTGGACTGGATCACCCGTATACCCACTCACGTGTCAAGCAGACATGTCAGACAGACATGCTCCCACTGGATTCACCAACATTGTTTGGAGAGCCTGCACCATAACTGGGCATGGCATTTGACATCTGTGTGTTCCTTTCAGCTGCAGTGTCATTGTATGATTGTACTGTACATTCAGTCAATATAAGAGTGCTATTCAGAGCTGGACTGATGACAAAATATTATTGTTACCGGTATGCAAAGTGTGACTCAGATTGAAGACATGAGAATGGCACTTACTTGTGAGAGGAGAAAAATCTGCAGATGTGTTGCAGTACAAGGCATGTATTTCATTTTATTTTAGGAGTTTGTGCGTGAATACAACCTCTGTTTGTAATTATGATAGGCCTACTCTACTCTGTCAATTTGATATGCCTATACAGTATATTTCATTAGACGAGATTTATATGTGCAAGCATGTTTGTTCTTTGTTCAGTGCATGTGCATGCATGAGTTTTGGAAGAAAATATGTTGCATTCTTCTTTGAACATGCATGTGTCTCTGTCAAAAGTCCAAAGGTAGCACAAGTCAGTTATGACTTCTATCGCATGCTGAAATCGAGCATAAGTGATACGTGTATTTGAAATGCAATGTGTAAGTGATTTAGTATGTCACTGTACAATAAACATAATGATTTAAACCCCATTCCCTCTGAAGTATTGCCATACAAAATGTGACAAGAAATATGACTTTACACTGCATAGAAATGAGCGCTGGCTGATCGTATTTCTCGTCGCCACACGCACGTCCGGAGGGGAAACATAAACATTACATTTTGTGGTAACTAATTGGAACACAAAACATGTCTTTGATTAGAGATCAACCAGGATTTTATGAGAAACATGAGCCAAATGCAACATAGACAATTAAATACTCGCCTCTGAGGGTGTGAGGGTGGGTTAAACTATTCAGCTGTTTGTTCAATTAAGCCCCAGTAAACTGCTTTACAGAGATTTGATTATATATGCAATGAGCAAGACTCTGAAGCCCTCATTTTAATTGCTTCCGATGTGCAGGTTGGTGCCTTGCATGGTTTCCTCCGCCATCAGTGTATGAATGTGTGTGAATGGGTGAATGTAATTCACAATCTAGGTAAAGCGCTTTGGATAAAAGCGCTATATAAATGCAACATTTACCATTTTATAATCTTGTGTGTGAAAAGGTTGCACAAATGTATCCAAACTGTTTGGCACCCAGCACTATAACTTATAAACACTATAACCCTAAACAGGGTAGGCCAAGAAACACCTGGAGACGTTCCACTCTCCAGGACCTAAAGGACATCGGAATGAGCTGGCAGGAAGCAAAAGCGCAGGCCCAGAAGAGAGTGAGATGGAGAGCTCTGGTGGACGCCCTATGCCCCTCGACGGGGTAAAGAGGATTAAGTCAAGTAAGTCACTATAACTTTAGTCAATTAACCTACGTTGTCCGGGGTCCCCCAGGGCTGTATCTATGGCCTCCCTGTACACAAGATGAATTGGCCGAAAATACAAGATCACCATGGCTTGTGTTTTGCGACGCATTATATTTTACAAAATGTTCACCCCAGAATAGGGATAGGTTCAATTTTCTTTTGCAAATGCAATATTTTGACAATTTACGGTAATTGGCCCTTAATGTTTGCTGCTACTAAAATAATGGCTTATGCTCTACATGGAAATATCTTGACATTGTGTACTTTATCCCACCAAATAATTTACGTTAACCTCAGTCAGCATGTATGGAACACAGACGCCACTCCCAGTCCGTGTCAGGGAGTTCATACATGCAAGCTAAGCTTACTGTATGTCTGTGTGGCTTCTCTGTGGTGGTTGAAAAACATATGCCAGAGTGCAAAGATTTGCATCAAATGAGACCTCAAATATGCTCCAGTGGAGTGTCCATAGACACTCCATTTATTTTGGGGAAGATAAGAATTCACATGCACGGAGAATCCCTTTGATTTGTGCATGGGAATGGTATAGATTCTATAGAAGATATTTGGATGGCTTAATGGATGCAACCAGTGAACATATATAGAGAGAGACAACCAGACAAAGAGAGGGATACTATACTAGTGAGAGAGTAGACGTATATACAGAGACCTGACAGGAATGTCACAGAAAACCCAGACTTGCACACAAAAGAACAACAAATGGTGCCGTGATCCCGACTTCTCCTAAATTCATCCCAGCTGTCTCAATTACATCCACTTTCTGGTGCCTAAAGACAACATTTAATCTCCTGTTATGTGGGTTTGATAGACTACAAATGCATTCTTTCATTCCATATAGACAGACCTTTGACTCTGTGTTTCCTCTACCATCTAGTTGTTGTGATGTTATCATGGGGTGGTCTGACAAGGTCAGTGCTTCTGCGTTCAATACTCCCTTCATCAAAAGTTCCTCCTCTTTTGACCTATAGGCTAGCTGAATTGCTGACAGCAATAAACCTTTATTTAGTAAAAAAAAAGAAAAGGAGTATACATTATACATCGGTAAGACTAACATGGATAGATGATCACTGTGGAAAAAAGTATAGTAAACGTATATGGCTTCTTGCATCTCATTTTGCAAGACATACTGTACTGTGTACTGTTACTGTCCAAATATCAATATCATTCAAATTAAGACAAGGTGTGTGTGTGTGTGTGTGTGTGTGTGTGTGTGTGTGTGTGTGTGTGTGTGTGTGTGTGTGTGTGTGTGTGTGTGTGTGTGTGTGTGTGTGTGTGTGTGTGTGTGTGTGTGTGTGTGCTCGCTCATGTGTGTGCGTGCTCATGTGTGTGCATGTGCACATATCTGGTTGTGGACATTGTCCAGTGTTCTTGGCCATTACTTTCTTTACATTGCATTTACATTCTCTGACTTATGTCTCCATAATGTATCATAACCAGTACATTTATCTTAAATGGAACATACATCAAAAATAAAAACATTCCAATTGATAAGCACCATATAATGCATCACTTCACATGAGATTCCATGTTATCTGGAAGAGGATCCATCTGTTCTGCTTAGATGTTATTATCGGTCACATATTGGGTGGTCATTCAGCTAAGGAGTGATGTGCTTTGAGTGACCAGGTCCAGTGGATCCCAACCTGGGCTCCAGTGTCCAGGTTGTGGGGGTGGGGGTGGGGGAGGGGGGAGAGAGTCATATCTCAGAGTTTCGACGTAAAGAAACCATACTAAAGACAGACCAAGCACACACAAGAAATAACTGTCTTTTTACAATTTATGTATTTGGCAGATACGCTCTTAGCCCAAAACTAGTCATACAACGTCAATGATAAAGCAATGGTGAAGCACCAAAACACAGGTAGACATCAAACCTATAGCATCCGTATAGCAGGCTAAATAATAACAAATATCAGAAACATATTATGTGAACAAGAAAACAACATATCTGAATGACAGAACAGGTAAGGTGCAGATGCAAAGAAATGAGGACTGCTAGTGGATGAGGTGGAGTCTGGAGAGATGCGTTTTGCATTCCTGACTAACTCGTCTTTTTATAATATGATCAGTGTCAAATGTCGTTTAGAGTACAAAAACAAAAACATTTCATAAAATCTTTTCCTGTTTTAAATTACAGTAGGCCTATGTGTTCCTGTTGTGAGTTTGAAAGATGCACGGTCCATCTGGCCTTCCTTATACTTAGGGTAGAGGTGGACACTTATTCTACCGGGAGCAAATGTACTCGGGGGCCCTCACGAAAAAAGGGAACTGCTGATCAAGGGGTTTTCCAATAGCTGCCCCTGGCAAAGAGTGCTTAACACAAAATAATGATTAAATAAAGGACACAAATGTTTTCAGTTCAAGGACTCCCATGGAAAATGTAAACAAATGGAACTGGAAGGGTCCATTTGTACAACATTTTGTACAAGGTTCCAATTGGAATAAAGCACAAGCACAACTGTTTTACAGAAAAAGCAAAAATACTTTAACAATAAAGCAAAAATGAAAAGCAAAACATAAAACAACAACAGTTTGTGCTGGCAACATCGTTCAGAATACCAGCTTGAATGTTAAAATCACACCTGTGTGAAGTGAGGCGTCCCCGGTTCCGGCGAGCCTTCCCGTGTCCGAAACGGTCGAGAAATGAAAGAGTTATCGTGTTGCAGCTTTCCGCGCTCATCCGTGCTAGGACGCATAGACATACAGTACATACATAGGGAAGGGACACACACATAGCTGCGTAATGGAGCGGAGGCATGCACCGCTCAAATTTTTTATCAAAGAAATATGCAATCTCAGCTTTAAAATAGGGACCGACTGCTTGTAGGACTGGGGGCAGAGGGTTAAAAGACGTTCAAGGAACCCATGAGGGTCCCTGGACCACTTTGAGAACTACTGGTCAAGGAGGACAGGAGGAATGTGGATGGAACTAGGATGCATGAAATGTTTAAATGACTCCACAGTGCCACATTCCTGCAGTGCAAGGAGGTGTAGTTCACATATCCTATCTGCCCACTCAATTTAAATATTTTGCCTTGTTTAAAGTGCTTCTTAATTTTTCACAGTCTTCAGGCCTCCCAGCTGATCCCTTCCAGATGTGATTCAAGTAAGAGGTGAGTGAGGACGGAACAAGAGCACTCCTCCCTCACACACACACACACACGCAAAACACACATGTACGTGGACGCACGCATATGCACACACACACACACACACACACACACACACACACACACACACACACACACACACACACACACACAAACACTTTGGACTCTTTCACTGTCTTTGGTTCTCCCCTTATCCACTGTATCTCCCATAAAGTATCTGTATCTCCCATAATAGCATAGCAGTGATGCTCTTTTTGTTTTGTGTTCTGCCTTGCTCTCAGCTCACAATCACACGCAGAGACACATACACACGCAAACAAACACACTACTGATTCAGCCTAAGTCAGGTACCAGCCACAAAGGGTTCAAATACCACACCAAACACCATTGAATAGTTGTGGGAAATCGAAATTGAAATGTTCTTTTGCTGTTGTTATACATTTTTTGTTGATCTTCAGTCTTATTTAATTCTTTATTAACTTTTTTTCAAAACTTTTCAAAGTTTCTTGCGGCAATCGAACCAACCACAAACTACCAGGCCAATCATTGTCAAGACGAATGCAGACATGCCATATCTAGATCAATCTCAGAAAAGGACGAGGGTAATCCACAGCAGGGTTCAAATACATTTCGTATCAAATGGTCTTGGAACGAAGGAATGGTGCGATCAGTTCCAAAACCTTGCAGAGAAGGTCAGGTCCTGATACTCAGGAACAGAAGGAATGTCCTCGTCCACAAAAAATAAGTCTAAATGAGTTTTGTTCTGGCAGCTGCTCTGCATCAAAAACATTATTACTATGAAAGTGGACATTCCTTTTGTTACATTAGATAGTTTTACCAAAGCCATTTTTTTGTTTTGCTATTTTGTACAGGACTGGAACTCATTTACACCCACTTGCTTCTGAGAAAGTACTGATTTTGTAATAAATTAGGTATACTTGTGAGACATGTTAGACGGTGCCAAATGTTGAATGAAGGCTTAAAGACATTTGTTGTTATTGGATTTCCCCATCACCCTGGGGTCTGATGTCATATTTCTATCTTAAAGCCAATTAACACCCGACCAACAACATTATAATACAAGTACTCATATACTGCATAGGCCGTCTGTATGTCAGTTAAAAAAAATGTATTGAACTCTAGTTAGCACAAATCTGCTGATATCCTATAAACTAAAGGAAAATCACAGATATTTCTAGCCAACAACCACTTGGATAATCATATCCAAACTGCAGGGGAAGAGGACATATAGTGTATTGGTTTAAGCTATTGAGTCGTTCTCTTACAAAATTATATGTTTGTAGGGTTTATCTTGTTGTGACAATAAAGATTTAGATTGAACTGAATTGAATTGCCTTGAATCAAACGTGACTCAGTTGAGGCTCTTCAAATCTCTTGCTTGTAAAACTGTAAGAAAATGAAAGAGACAGACGTCATGCTTGCAGAAAGGATTAATTACATGGAAAAATGTAAAGGGAGAGTATGCAGTTGCACACTGTATGCAAGGCTCACAATGACTGGGGGGCCCTCCAAATTACCCCTTGCTTTCTTTCCAAAACCTCAGCTGTCTTATTCTTTGGATGGGCAGCGATATTTAACTTATAAATGTCCTTATATGTCTAAATCATCACACTTTCTGTTGATCTTCTGTGTACGAACAAACGTATGACAGGGATCCTTTCAAACGCATCAAAGTGGCGTCCAAGATTGAGCGACTGGAAAGACTGATCTTAGGATTCTCACATCCACTCCACCAAAGTTAATGGTGCACAAATGATGGAATGTTTTACAAAGTAGGTGAGGCATGAAAGAGCCCATAAATAGGCTACCAGGCCCCAGGATTTGGGAGAGGTTCAATGTAATGTGGCCACAGTGCAAAAGAGCTCAGATGCAGGCTGAGCGTCCTCATCGCTCCTCATCCTCCAGACGGACCGACAGAGTATAAGGGAACGGGGCAGATCGACCTCAGTAACACTGAAACGCCATGCAAAATTTATGGGGCCCAGCACAGCGAGACAGTCCTGGTGATGCCAAATGCACTATGTAGGTCTGCCCAGTTAGAAAACACCATTAGGTTGCCTCAGTCCATTCATCAAAATGAGGGTGGGGGATGTGGTGGAGCCTATCTAATTTACAGGTCCTCAGGCCCACCACGGAGGGAGTGTTGTGGTTGGCTACGGAGTCCTACGGCTCCAAAACCACAGCCAACGGCAAACAGTTCTCTCCACTTCAGGTCAGGTCATACAGAATGAAGCTATTAAAGAGTTCTCTAAACAGTTCTCTCCACTTCAGGTCAGGTCATACAGAATTAAGCTATTACAGAGGAAGGGCAAGGTGGCAAAAATAACAAAGCGCAAAGGATTTTTCTCCCTTGAACATTATTGAAATACGTCAGTGGTGTGAGCCAAAAGGTCAGCGCAAAGAAAACACGTTAGACGCTGAGTCATGCAGTTTATGGACATGACTGTTTCGCCGTATCATAATCGCAGCTCTGTGTGCCCATGGGAGCAAACTTGAAGCACAAAGATAAGTGTAAGGAATGAGAGAGAGGGGTGGGATGAGGGTCCTACATGGGAGCTAATCACTTAACAATATCTGGGGGGGATTCTCTTGGTTCTGATCTGCACCACTGTTTCTCTCACTACTGTGTCCTGGACATTCCCAGTGTGTGCCAGCATGCATATGTATAATACAGAGTGCTGTTGGGATGTCGGACGGGATCCGACGGTAATTTCCGACGGAGCATTAGTCCGACATGCAGGAACAACGGTCGGACTAGCGCTACAACATGCACTGCTCCCTTGCTTGCGGTTTGAGGTAGGTTGCCGGTCTAATGACTGTCGGACAAATAATAGTGTCGGAACTAAACCCTAGGTGAAGCATGCCAAGAAATTGTTTATGGCCTTTTATATTACATGTCTGGCCTCTGTTCCCAAGCTATGGAGTGCACGGATTAAGGTTTACAAACGTTAAAGTTTGCGACAGGATTAAGGTTGGCGAACATGCGTTAAGGTTGGCGAACATGCACTGCTCTGTGCTTGCGGTTATGGTTATAGGGTTTGAGGTATGTTATTGAGTCGGACCAATAGTATGTCGGAACTGTGACCTCCATAGAGCACCGAAGTCCTGACGTAACTCGCTCATCCCGACGATTCCCCTGGTTCGCGGAAGTAATTTCTCTATGGAGAATAACATGGGGTGATCTTAATATCGTCTACTATAAGCGTTGTGGTCCAAAAATAAACAAGCTGTCTCGGCGTTATTGTTAGGGAGGTGTCTCTGTATCGTTTGCAACAGTCAGTCACTCATATATGATACAGTCTGCTTCTAGCGAAAATCTAACTAATTCAGCAGCAGTAACATTAGCGTTTTCTCTCAGTCAGTTGATTCTCATATCCATATGAGTGAAGCGGCCGGGGTGACATGTTTATTTTTCAAACACAGTTGTTATATGAGGCGATCTAAAATCGCTTCAATGGGGATTTCAATGCAACTAAACAAATACATGAACCTGGGGACTGACGCCCTCTACTGAAAGTGACGTCAGACTTCGGTGCTCTATGCCTTGCACAGGATAGCATCAAGCTTTCTGGATCCGCAATGCTGCTGCAGTTGCTTTTCATGAGAATTAAATTGTGGCCAAGTATAAATATATGTTACACCAACGCCTCTTTTCTTTGCAGATCACTCACCCACCTCACTGTTCATTTTTGTCAGGTAAGTTTTCTTAAACGTTACCAAAAAAAACAAGAAAGCGTGACATTATATGAGGACATGCTTTCTTCAAATATTGAACACACAAATATTGAACATGCCCTTTTTATGATTTAAAACTTGTTACATTTTGTCTTCTTTTTGCAACCCTATCTTCCAGGAGTGAGTCTGTGGTCTGTATACGTTACCTACATGTCAAAAAGGGAAGGAGAAAATGGACACAGAGGAGGTCAAAGTGTACCAAGCATTTTTTTGGGGAGGGGATGCTGGAGGAGAAATAACAACCTCTTCAATAAATCTTGTTATTTGATCAGCTGGAAGAAGAGGCACTAGAGGAAAGAAGGAAGAAAAAAGGGAGTCCCATCCACAAAGGAGAAGTAGGGCGAGAGATTGAATTCTTTTTTTTTTTTTTTTTTTTTTATGACCCCTTTGCCAGGGTCATTAAACGAAGCCAGAACAACAGCATCATGGTTTGCAGGACCACAGCGAGTACTTAGGTAAACATGTCTTAGAGCTATGTAGAGGGGGCGCCATTAAAGCCTCGCTGCTTTTTTCTTCTCTGGCAGAAGGTCGTCGCAGGTTAGATACTACAGAGACCTATGTCTGGAGAGGTTGGGTGGAAAGTCTGGAAACATATGCTGCTGACACTCATTCTGCAGCCTAATGCTCTTCTCTCTCCTTTAAAGGTAAGACTTGAACCACGGTGACACTGGGTCGCTAGCCAAGGACACGTGGTTGCAAACGGGCCCCCATCTAGTAACCATGCAGGACATAGTTCATCAAGACCTGGCTGACGGAAAAACACATCACCAAGTCTGTTTCCATTGGTGACTTGGGAGGTTATTTAGTGTTTACTTCCGCTGGTGTTTTAGTGCGGTGCATACCTCGCCTATCGGCAGCCGCTTACAAGGTTTCATGGGTAAACTGGAGGGAAACAGAAACAAACAGACCCAGTAGGTCTCAACAATCCTCGGCACATCTAGAACTTTACTTAATTGACTTTTTTTTCCTGGATACATGCCTGTGACATTTCTAGAATGATCAACTTACCACCCTGCTATGAACTTGTCTTACCCTTTGCAGCCTCTTTATCTGACTCTGCTGAAGAGAAACTGGTCTCAGAAACATTGTTCAACATGCATAGCAACAAAACAGGAATAATACAATGTTATGACGTTGAGATCTCATGAGGCTATCTGATTAGCTTTGATGATTTGTTGAGTTGGACTTTAGAACATGATGAACTCCAGGTCAGGTAAAAGGATGCTAATATTAAACCATTGTGTTTGACTTGACTTCAACACCGGATCTCACATAGAGTGGTGAACCACTTTAAGATACAATCATTCGTTTAGCGGTTTTTTATGGCCTTTGTTAGGCACACAAAATGGATTTGTCATGGTCATGTAGGCCTATAGACTGTGCCTGCCACAACATATGTAAAAAATATTGCCTGTCTGCATGCAATATTATAGTCTGACTCTGAAGACATATTTTTAGACCTCTGGGAACATTTTTGGTCTCTCTCTTTCATTCCAGTCATTTTTTTCCCTTCAAATTCGACTTCTATGTAAAGAGATGAACTCGGTCATTTAGCCCACCCTGCGATCCAATACCAAATGTATCATGTCTTCTCTCTGGTGCAGTATACATTTGGGTATGTTTGTCAGAGGGTAGAAAGAGGGGTAATGTGTCCGCCAAGCCACACTACTGGCCCACAGATAGGAATTCACAAACTAAATGATCCAACATTTCACTCACTCTTGTTATGTCCCTTTGTGATTTTCAAAGATTTTCCATCTTTACCACCCGTTCGTAGTGTTTTTATACACTTTGGTGGAATTGCTTGCGCTGTTCAGTGGCACTTTTTGTGGGAGAAAGAAAGAAATAAAGAAAGAAATGGATGCACAACCTTATATTTCATGTCGACTGGTTCCAAAAACGCCATGGCTTCATGTGGATCTGGACGCATTGGACATGACATATTGTTGCTGTTGTAGAAATTAACCTCTTCTCCATATTTTAACTTTTTATGTTTTTTGGGGGTTTTTTTGTAAATGAATGCCCTACTTCAGTGATACTCAACCTCAGGCCCGCGGGACCATTATGACTGGCCCACCAATGAAAATCTAAAAAGAAGAAGAAAAGAAAATCTGGAAAATGAAATAAAAATAAATAAATCTGAATGAAGTTATCTTTAATTACATTATTATAAGTAATACTATTAGAGTTGTACTGTTACTCGAACGGAAATAAAAGCTTGGGGGGGGGGGGAGATGCAATGCAAATGAAAGACATATACTGTGTATCCCTATTCCCTGACATAATTTTATAGCTAATTAAACGGACAGAATTCTATTTTATTTGAATGATGAAACCCAGCTGCCATTAATAGTTGGAAATGGAAATTGCGGAAATGGAAATTGCGGAAATTGTAATTGCGGAAATTGCAGGCAGTCAGACAGCTACTCATAGACAGGCAGACAGACAGCTACTCATGGAGAATTGGACAGGCAGGCAGACAGCTACTCATGGACAATTGGACAGGCAGGAAGGCAGACAGCTACTCATAGACAGACAGACAGCTACTCATGGACAATTGGACAGGCAGGAAGGCAGACAGCTACTCATAGACAGACAGACAGCTACTCATAGACAATTGGGCAGGCAGGCAGACAGCTACTCATAGACAGACAGACAGCTACTCATGGACAATTGGACAGGCAGGAAGGCAGAAAGCTACTCATAGACAGGCAGACAGACAGCTACTCATGGACAATTAGGCAGGCAGGCAGACAGCTACTCATAGACAGGCAGACAGACAGCTACTCATGGACAATTAGGCAGGCAGGCAGACAGCTACTCAGACAGGCAGACAGACAGCTACTCATGGACAATTGGACAGGCAGGCAGGCAGACAGACAGCTACTCATAGACAGGCAGACAGTAAGACAGCTACTCATTGACAGACAGACAAATAACTACTCATGGACAGACAGACAGACAGGCAGGCAGGCAGGCAGGCAAAGAGCTACTCATGTTATGTTATTATGTTATTATAACAGCTACTCATGTTATGTGCAATAATTTGTGCAGTTATAAGGAAACAGCTCTTTGTGTTTATGCAAGAAAATGTAACACATTTATTTATTTACATATTGTGTGCATGCACATTGTACTTTGATACATTTTGCGAAAATAAAGCAATTGAAAGAGAGAAGTTATCAAGTATCATTAATGTCGTAATTTTATCTACTGGCCCCTGGCCCCTTGCCATTTTTGTAATGTGGCCCACAGGTAAATCTATTTGAGTATCCCTGCCCTACTTGATCACACTGTCAGCGTTACATAAGAGTAAAGTAGCAGATCTGCAAGCTCAAAACGCACAATTGTAGATCTGCTATACATGTCAAATGTCATGTCTCACTCAGACACGGGTCTGATGGCAAGAGGAAAGTTACATGGTGAAGCTAAGGTTTAAAATGAATTAAAATTAACACTTTGATTTAATTTACACTATAGCTTAATGGATGGGAATGTCTTTTTGGAGGCTTGTACTCTGGTGTCCTTACTGCTGCTGGCCTTGGCTAACTAATTTATCCAGCATGAAAGGCTCAAGGATACCAGTGACTCGAGAACACTAAAGCCTGATTTATACCTCATCTGATCTATAAGATCACAATGCGATGATCTGGTCAAGTGATCTGATCAGATCAACAGGTGATCGGTTGTTTTTGACAGGCAACACCATCATACAAAGTATAAATTAAGTACTAGAAGTCAATTGACAAAACCAGTCCATTAAACCCCAGTCTAGCTTGTCATGAGTCATTGAAAACAAGCTTTTCGTTCCGTTTGAGCTATACAGTCAACTGTCTGCAATTGCTCACCTTCTATACTAGATTCTGATTACAAAAGCTGGAGAAAGACCACACAGGAAGAATCAGGGGTTCCCCTAATCAAGGAGCCAGTGTTCTCACGAAGATCACGATAGGAACGAGAGGCACAGGGCTTTAGCAACTTTTTTCCCAGACGCTGAACCCTCCACAGGCATGGTACGCAGCCAAGAGAAGTTCGAGGTGGTCTCCAAGATGTCTTTGATCCTCACCAAACCAGGACCATTTGGGCAGATCACTCTGTGTAATCACTTGCGTTGCAGTAGATATGGGTGAACAGTAGTGCCCCATATCCATTTCACAGTATGACCTCAGTGGTGCCAACCGTAGCCTTGAGTTGACACAGACCTCATTCCATATAGGCTTCTCTGTTGTTCCTATCGAAATTGAAAGGGCACCAGATAAATGCAAGAGACAAGGTGCCTGGGTGCACTGCGGAAAAGCAAGCAGAGAAAGAGAAGAGAGAGGTATCGGTTGCCCACTTCCAGAAAACACTGTTTCAATTCAAGAGATTGTTGGCAAGAATCACCATGGCACACAGCACTCTTTAAACGTACCGTAGAAAGCTTATTTTTAGCCTCCCCTTCAGTTTTACATCATGGCTTTGACCACAGTCCAGTTGCTGACACTCACGGTATAGAAGAGGTCTGTGAGCCATGTTTGCGTGAACACCCTGTGTTGGCATGGTCACGCTGGTGCTGTTGACCAGATGCACCGAGGTGGTGCAAAGGCCTGAACCCCATGACAGCTCATCGTAGGACTTTTGGAGTGAGAGAGGAGCGTGTTTGTTTTGGACCGACTATAGACAGAGCTGCAGCTGCCAGCCTCTTGGAGCAAGTGCTCTGGCAGTGGTGCAAACGGTTCGGGAAATAGAGATTGCGGGCAGGGAAATCGTTTTTGCTTTTCACTTCAGATTAGCATTGGGTTTCTGAGAAACCCTTGACACGCATATTTTTCTTATCAGAGGGTAATTATTTTATTGTTACGTTAAAAAGCCTGGGATAGCACGCATACCTGCCTTCCATGGGCCGTTTTATTCAACATATCAGGTCATGAGAAAGACATGCGTTTATTTCAGTCATATCGAAGAAAGATAACTTGAAAAGAAGTGGCAGTACCATATGGAGCAGCAGGTTTCAACATTTGTTTCTTCTCTCTCCATAGGGGAGCGTGGGACGGCTGTTCGTTGATGCCCCGTTGCCATGGATGCTGCAAGATACAAGCCTGTCTATGTTGCTTCTGTCATGCACACAGTTTTACAGTTAATACCTTTCCATCACGACCCCATCAACGTGCACTAGGCTTATTTTCCTTTAATGGCTCCCACATGTTTCTTCACAGATATCAATCTAATCACCCAAAACACTAAACAAAAATGGAAAACTGCCTCGGACAAACACGAAAAATCGCTCAAATGGAGAAAATGACCTGTAAAACCCTTTACAATAAACCACATTCAATCATCACCTTCATGTTGTCACCTGGAGCGTTGGCTGGAGAACTGTCGAGGCGTAATTTCCCCTTTCCACTTACATCAAAAGTTAAAATGTTTTAACCTCAAAAAGCGCCATGCCATCATTATGAGGAGGGAGGTGGCTGTTTGATTTCAACAATGTAAGAGATTATTCACGGTTTTCGGGGGGGGGGTTGGGTGGGAGCAAAAACAAACAAAAAAAGTCCACTTTTCAAATTCATAACAAGCACACTGTAAATGCATTGCTGTTGTTTTGTATTATGTTGTGGTTCTCCACAATGCTGGGGTATGCTCTATAACTGATTCATTGTCAGGCCTCAGAACTTACTCCAAAGGCCACAGATCACATATGCAATTCAAACTTTGGGTTCAGCGAGTGTACAATACTCAGCCTAACTAAAGACATTAAGACATAAATATACACCTTATTGTGGCTTATCTGAACAAAAAATGATGGTTTACATGCCGCAGATTACCGCTCATAAACACCATTTGTTAAAACAGAGGGCCGCAAAAACGCCTCCCAACAGATTATACTATGATTTATGTGGTGTGAAAATTGTGGCCACGGCGAGCTGAGAACAAAATAGGTGGGAGATTTAGGTGGGGTAAAAAAATAAACAAAAAGGATAAAACATTAGTAAAACACATCACATTGAAAAACAACATGCCGTCACTCCATCTCCAGCTGGGTTTTCCCAGCATAGGCTTTTAATTTATTGGAGATCGCTTCTCATCATTCCCCTGTTTTTTGCCTCCATGAAATTCCAGACCTGTCTAATCCCCTCGCTAACCTGGCAATAGTATGTTGGTGTATAAATGAGGTGTAGCTGCTATCTGAAGACAGTGAAACCCAGCTCTGGCTGTAGTGCTTTGGCCTGTTGGCTCATGTGTGGAGAGATGGGGAGGTGAGAGATGGGGAAACTTAATATTGAAACCACCATGACGACATGATAAGACTCGATGATGTGTGGAAAAGCATACAAAATAATATGCCAGCCAAGGATGATCATACTGGTGTTTAGATGAGTGAAATTGTTTATTTGTATTCATAGCTACTATGCATACTTTTTTCTACACTTTTCCTACACTATTAGGCCCCCTCCTTTTGTCCCTAGTCTACACCAATCTATTCAGCTCACAACACATTGCGCGGTGACCCGTTTGAACTCGTAGATCTGCTGTTTTTTCTGAATGTTTGGCCCAGAAGATGGACACTATAGGGTTCAAG